>NW_010518277.1:20648-21807 GCF_000687285.1 Phaethon lepturus | reverse complement strand
TCAGGCTGACAGGCCTGTAGTTCCCAGGATATGCAACTAATTAATCTGTTGCACACCTCCAGAATTTACATTAAACTAAGCACCCAAATCATGTGAACTGTTTTCTTTTCTTTTTAAAAATCTTCCTGTGTAAATATTCTCTACAGCTGTAAATATGGCAGTAGTGACCCTGTTTGCTTGTATTTTGTAAAATGATGTTTTGCCCGTTTATGTGTGTTTATTAAGTTGTGACAAGTGAAATCATACTGGTTTCAGTTTTGGTACATGTTTTTCACGGGATCTTAGAGTAGTTTGGTTTGGAAGGGACCTTTAAAGGTCATCTAGTCCAACCCCCCTTGCAGTGAGCAGGGACATCTTGCACTAGATCAGGTTGCTCAGAGCCCCATCCAACCTGACCTGGAACGTTGCCAGGGATGGGGCAGCCTGCGTCAGGGTTTCACTACCTTCACTGGGAAAAATTTCTTCCTTCTATCTAGTCTAAATCCACCCTCTTTTAGTTTAAAACCATTACCCCTTGTCGTATCACTACAGGCCCTGCTAAAAAGTCTGTCCCCATCTTTCTTACCAGCCCCCTGGAAGTGCTGGAAGGCTGCAGTAAGGTCTCCCTGGAGCCTTCCCTTCTCCAGGCTCAACAACCCCAACTCTCTCAGCCTGTCCTCACAGCAGAGGTGTTCCAGCCCTCTGAGCATTTTGGTGGCCCTCCTCTGGACCCGCTCCAACAGGTCCATGTCTTTCCTGTGCTGAGGGCTCCAGAGCTGGACGCAGGACTCCAGGTGGGGTCTCACCAGAGCAGAGTAGAGGGACAGTGTTTGTCCTGGTTTTGGCTGGGATAATTTTCTTCCTGATAGCTGGTGTAGTGCTGTGTTTGGGGTTTGGGATGAAAATGATGTTGATAACACACTGATGTTTTTAGCTGTTGCTGAGCAGTCAGGGACTGTCCAGCTTCCCATGCTCTGGCCGGCCAGCGAGCAGGCGGGAGGTGCTCGGGGAGCTGGGGGGGGCACAGCCAGCACAGCTGACCCAGGCTGGGCAAAGGGATATTCCATACCATACGGCGTCATGCCCAGTATAGAAACTGGGGGAGTTGGCTGGAGAGGGGCGGCAGCTTGGGAACTTACTGGGCATCGGTCAGCAGGTGGTGGGCAACTGTGACGTTCAT
>NW_010518277.1:0-20574 GCF_000687285.1 Phaethon lepturus | reverse complement strand
TGTATTTTCTTTTATAATTTTTTTCCCCCCCGACCTATTAAACTGTCTTTACCTCAACTCACAAGTTCAACCTTTTTTTTCCTGATTCTCTCCCAGTCATCCCACTGCGGGGCAGGGGTGAGCAAATGGCTGTGTGGTTGTTTTAGCTGCCTGCCAGGTTTAACCACAGCAGCGTTGTACGTGGAATGATCCACTGAATGCTTGAAAGAGTTTAGTGGAAAGGTTAGTTACTTGTTTTTCACCACACAAAACAAGGAGGTATTCTATCTATTTCTGTTATGAAGCTGTAAAATCCTATAAGGAATTCCCAGCTCGGTTTGAATGTACCCAAAAAGGGTAAGAAAAATTTGATTTGGGGTGGTTTAGGGAATGGAAATAACAGTCCGTTTTTTTCAAGTACAAAATGCATCCCTTTACACCTGCAGGATGTTAGCCTGGAATTAGAGTATTTTTTTCTGCCTTTTCCCTTTTCTTAAGCTGAATCTGGAGTATTAAAATAAGCGTTGTGTCTTGTATTAAGAGAATTAGATATTTGTTAGTCCTGGCAGGGCAGATGCATTAAAGCTAAGAGAGGAAAGTTCTGTTCCCCTGTGCATGGGGCAGCTCACCCCCATTAGAAAACAGAGTTTATTCCTCAAGCAGAAACTAGCTTTTGTTGCTGTGAGCACTGCAAAGGAGCTTTTCTGGCAAGCACTCCTGAATGGGGGGCACTGACACATCCTGCACCCTTCAGGAATTTTAATGAAGTTAACCAAATACTGAATACTAAAATAAGCTGCTGTATTAAAAGACCATCTACTCCCTAGCCAGCTTGCTGTGTTGAACAGAAGCCTGTCGTAGACAGGGTAGGGTGACAGGAATATCTATGACTGAAAAATCAATCTACATCAGAGGCATGCATCCCAGACTGCATCAAGGAAAAAGTCCTTCACGTTTTACTGAAAGCCATCACTCATTTATTACTTTTCTATTCAAAGCTAGAAGGATTTTCAGCCTCTGCTGACCTCTGCTTACAAAGTCTAAAGGATACTTCCAAACATGTAACCATGAGTTCTTTTTCTGCCAGCGGTTGAGTCTAAGTATATGTTCTGCACCTTGTGTTAAAGACTCAGCTTTTTGCAAGACAGTAATGGAGGTATGGGCATTTAAGACAGTGAGAGTCATTGGTTGTATCTCCTGCATGAAACTTGACGAATAAAGAGTATTTCAAGTGGGAAAATGCAGGAAGAGATGAGATTCTCTCTCTCTCTTTCCCTGTCCGCAATAAAGATAACTCCTGGAATTTCAGTCTTTAGTTTATTGTAACAGACTTGAACAATGAGGAGCTGATGTATGGGCTTAAAATGCATGGGTGAGGAGATGGCAGTGTTGAAGGTCGTGAATACTCTGAAACATGAATGATTGAGTAATAGATATACTGAAATGTTCATTTCAGTTGACCTTGCTAAGTGTCTTTTGCTGATGAAACTGGATACTATTATAAACCTGTTAATAATAGAGAAATTAATGTATATTCAGTTTAGATGTACTTTGAATAGTTCCTTAAAGGCATCTCATAAAAAGTCAGCCAATTCAATGAATTTATGCCATCAGACATGCAAATATGACATGCTGAAGACTGGCTGTTGTTTCTTTCATTATATTTATTTGCTTGGCACAAGAAAATCGAGGGCAACTAGCACTTGTTAAGACAACTCATATATCAGAATGAAATGCTGGTGTTAAGCGTGGGACATAAATCATTTTAATAATAGGGTACAGCAGCCCTCTCTGTAATTCACACACTTCTGTTAATGGGTTATTTCAAGCTCCTTTCTTCTCATAGTTACGATGGTGTCTTTTAGAGGAATTGCACATTGTGTCTGGGTCATCTGTGTGATTTTCAACCAGTTCAGCTCCTGTCTTTTACTGAGGGATGATAAAAGTATCAAAATGTGATGTATGCCAGTGCTTCCTTAATCTCCAGGGGTTTATTTTATTAAATTAGATGATTTCACATCAGAGTTCAGTAGAATTCAATCCCACGTTCACTTAAGTGGCTTGAATGTGGTTCTAGATCTACTTCCAAACATTGTTAAGATTTGGTTACTACACAATATAGTTTCCTTACCATAGTTCACCTGACCAGCCCAAGTCTAGACAACACTACCAGCCTTTGACTCATCTTCAGAGAGGCTCCTATTACAGATTGGTATGCATTTAATAGATGTTTGGCATAAATATGATACAGATGTGAAACACCTGATTTCATTGTGTTGTTGAGAACATTAAATGATGTAACTGGCTTCTCTGAGCCTTTTTATCTTCTTTACATTACTCTGTGAAGGATGGTAAGATCACTTAGTTTCCAAACTGAATGTGTTTGTATTCAGTTGGCTCTTAGAATCCCAGTGTTGTCAGGAAAGAAAAGTGTAGTCCTGTAAAACTGTTTTGGCATCCAGAAGGAAATGATACAGAACAAGTTGTTCACATACCATGTATCTCTCATTGAATGTAAAATGAGTGTTCAGTTCTATTCCTGCCTGGCTGCCCTTGCTGCCGGGAGTGAATGGATGTGCAAGAGGCAAGACCAGAAAATTAGGTCAAAGCTTTAACAAGTCTTTGTATTTGCTGTTGTTTCTTCATTTCCTTTACTCTGAAGCACTTTCTTCATACCTGTGCTTCTTCAGAGAAGCACATTCCTTTAGCATCTTTCTGACCTGCGGTCTTCGTACTGTTCTGATATAATTTTTTTATTTGTTTTCTTCATTGAATTTGGAAGACCTACAGAGTCTCTATCCACAAAGTCCTTCCAAATGCACCTGTTACCCATTGATGTTAAGTGCCTGAGTTTATAATACAGTCAAAGAAAAGAAGAGAGCAAAAAGGTCGTAAACCAGGGACATTAATGATTACTGAGAATTTGGACTTTATAGAGAATAAAGTAAGACTCACGTGTATCCCAGGAGAGGATAGCAATTGCACTTCTTATGTGCTGAGAACTTTGAAGAAGGACCCGCCCAAACAGACAGTGGAAAAGTGCTTTCATGCTCTCATCGTGAATCACCAAGAGGTATAAACAAGTTTAGATAATGCACAACTGACACATGTGTGCTGTGGGTGTTTTGGAAATTGTGGTTATTTTGGAAATCAGAAGGAAGTCGCAGAAGGAAAATTTCACAGTTTTTCCAGCTGTTCGACTCTGACCCATACCTCATAGCTGAAACTCAAGGCTACTAGACTGAACTCATCCATTGTTTTACAAAGCTGTGATATGCACACCAAGCAGTGTGGAATTTTCATAATAATGCAGTAATGAATAGCGCCTTTCAGTGCATGTATAGCTAGAAAGAGCACAGATTTCGCTCAAAGAGAGACACTTAGTCAAAACTCTCACTGAAAGAAACGAAGTTGATAGAAGTCTTGCAAGAAATTAAAATGGAAAGTATTCAGGAGGGGACAGATGAACTTTTGAGCAAGCAAATTAGCTATATATTTGGAAAATATCCATCACAACAGTAAGATAAATCTCAGTAGGTTTAGAAATCCAGTCGAACAAACTTGGAAAAGTTACTATGGATTTCTTAGATATGTTTGAGCTTTTTCTCTACTTTCAGTACTTGTTTTTCTTGTCTTCTTTCTCACTCCAAACAAACTAGATTTTTCCCACTGACTGTTTTTCAGTTTGCCAGGTTCATAATGCATCCAGTTTTGGATCGTCTCCCTTAAATCTACCTTTCCAACAGTTTCTGACATGAATTCCTCCAGCCGTCAGAGGTGTGGCTTATCTATGGCTCTTCAATCTCTTTGTATCTGTCTAAAAGTTTTTCTCTTCATTTTTTTCCTCATCCACGTGTTCAGGCTCAGTGATTTACTGTTTACTTCTTTCTAAAATGTTTCTTCAATTCTAATCTAGATATTTGGTAGTCTAACTTTTACTTCTAGAGTGCATTCAGAGCAGAGAAGTAGTTAGTTGTAACATCACCATGAAACACTTCCATGGAGACAAGGACGAGGAGGAGAAAAGCCTGATAAGACACTAATGGAATTATCTAAGACCTCAAAGGAAAACCAGGAAAGTAGACCCAGAAGATTTTCTGCAAAAGGCTCTACAGTGTGCTAATTTAACACAGTTTCTAAGTGTATGGTAAATTTGAAAAACAATTACCCCAGCAAACCAGTGCTAATAAAAATTGGTTGTTAAAATATTCAGATGTAGCAAAATTTTACTACTTTCTGTGTGCATAGATGTTACTTAAGAAACAAGTAAATGAATGAAACTGCTGCAATTCACTGGCATGACATTTACACCTCTGGTGGTGGTGGTGCATTCTAGTATCCTTAAATTTTCAGTCAGTAAGGAGATCACATTCTTAAGCTATGATAGATTGTACCACTTGTCTCTTTTTCTCTCTCAAGCAATTTTTTTCAATGTTTTAATAGAAATCAAATGTTGGATGTTCTGCTGTCCATTTAAGAACAGTCACGAATAATTGTAAAATAAAAGATTTTCTATTAATCACATACTGTTTCAAAGTTACGAATCCCTGCTTTAGAACAATGCTACTGTAAAATAGGTGTATATTAGAAACTTGTCTAGTGCATATGTACTAGAAATATTATTTGTGAACAACTTATTATATGTGAGAAATACATGTGAGCAACAAAGCTCTTTTGTCTACAGAACTTTCCACTCAAAATGTAAACAATAGTTGCATTTCAAAATGTTTAGTGAACTTTTTCAACTAAAAAACTTCACAAAAATAGAATATGGTATTTGGGTCACTGATTATGATTATATTTGCCTCCTAGAGCTTCCTTTTGCAGAATTTTGAGTATTTTTCTTTGAAGAACCCAAAAGGATAAACATGTAAAAAATTTTCCATAATGTTATTGTTTCTCTTTACAGTATAATATTTTGTTTCGATTCACAAGGCTGACACTACTGTTTTGGTTTTGTGATTTTATTTTAAATTCAGCTCAGTGATTTTTGTTGACCTGAGTCAAGGTCAGGTCAAGTAGTTTTAAAATCTACCAGTTATGCAAAAAAGAACTGTTTGTTTTGGAGGAAAGTTCTTAAACCAAGAAAGTATATAACCCTAAGGGTAACATGCTGTTGTGGTTAAGTGTCTTTCTTCCTATACAAATGTTAAGTTAATGTAATTTATCAGATTAGATCTTGATTTTACACTAATAACATGGTTCACAGAGGATGTATTGTACCTCTTTGAATTAATATAAATTCTATAAAGAGAAAGAAAATGATGTTTTGAATAGCTGCCAAGACACTGTTGTTAGAGCACATGTTTTCAGTTCAAAAACATGTATGGAATTCATGTCAGCATTAAGTTGAGTCTGCAAGACAGTGGATTCAAGGATTAAACTTCTCTACAGTCCCAGTGAAAACCCTGATAATGCCAGTGAACTTCTGAGAAGGCAATGAATTGTAGTTATTGGGGCACATAAATTCATCAGAGTATTGAATGTATTATGGTAGATGAGAAGAAAGTTAGTTTATAGAGGTTGAAGATATCAATTTTACATCTCTGTCATTAAGTTGCATTAAAAAAAATAAAGTGGCATTAAATTATAGAAGATTAGTAACTGAAGTGCAGTTTACACATGAATCATTGATTCACTATGTGACTCAGAGTTTGTAACGGGAAGGAGTATTTTTACCTTCAGTCACCCACTTAAATCCAGCCCCAGCCTAAAGTGACTCAGCCCTGACCGTCTGACAGCTGTTGGGTGTTCAGCTGTGCGGTGAATCAATGGGGAAAGTGCAGTGAGTAGACAGGTGTAGAAAACCCACCACTGTAGGCTTTTGCGGTCATGGCAGGGAAGTTACGGATTACGTGAGCGCGTCATTTGAACCAGCCATTTACTGACGAATTTCAGAGAAGAGCACGTCGTTTCTTTAGTCTCTGTTCACGAAAGGAGGAGCAATCTACCCATCAATAAAGAGTGTGCATGAAATTCGTAAATCAATGTCCAGTACTGTGGATGTACAATCCTATGAGAAGCGTTCAAAGTGCAGATGATGCTGTCTGCAGGGGGATTTTGGATTATGTTGGCAATTATCAATAATCACTTTTCTAGTGTGGATAAGAGCTGAATGCACTGAGTAGTTCAGATGTGGCAGTAGCCTTAGATCTGGTGTGGGTCTAATGTGCCACTCAGGAGCCCTGTTTTACTCTGCTTTATCCTGTTGTCCTCATCAGGTGGGATGTTGCATTCACTGAATTAATGTTGGTCCTACAGCTCTTCAGCAGACTTAGTACATTATTATTATTAGGCTGTTAGCGTGGTTTTCCTTGCTATAAGAGAGATTTACAGGTCTATTTTTTGTTTTACAGATAACCATTCAGAGGGACAGTGGTTTGGACGTCAGTTCCCCCAAGCATGGAAAAGTGGATCCAGACAACATGCCACATGTTGGTGGAAATACTTGGGCTGGTGGAACAGGTTTTTCATTCTTTTTTTTTTTAATGCATCGTTGAAGGATGTCTAAGGGAGATGCTGTGCCAGTCAAAAATGGATTTATACAAGGCCATCCTCTGCTTAGAGCTGTTTTACTCAGTACAGGGTCGCTTTATTGCTGGATGTCTACTTCAATTACATTTTGTTGTCATTTCTTTTCATTGGCCATATAGAGAACAAGAAGCTTGCAGCCAGAGAAACTAGGCTGAGTCATTTGCCATTCTCTTAGATGTCTCTGTAGCCGCAGCAATTTAGGTAGTGTAGGCAAGAGGAACACAGAATAGGCAAAATGCCTCCTAATTCTAAAAGGGCATGATAGTAATCAGTAGATAAAGTGGTTTTGGGAACAGTGTAAACCAAAAAATTCTAGGGAAAAGACGGAGTCTGAATGAATAGCTTTAAGGACCAGGCGCTTTGAGGAGATGTGCAAGACATATAATCTACAGTCCCCTTTGTACAAGGTGGAAACCATTATGAAACTGGTCTCAAGGGACTATAAACACAGGTATTCCACAGGAATTCCTTTTCACCATGATAGCTGTTTGGTTTTGAAAATCTTTGGCAATAAATATTTCTACTGGGAATTGTTGGCAAAATTTTTGGGACGTCTGTAGACATGACAGTGGAATCTTTAAAGGAAATGTGTTCTTATTTATTATGGAATGATTATTTTTAATTTTTTTTTTATCTCAATCGTGTTAGGTGGGAGAGACACTGCTGGGTTAGGTGGCAAAGGTGGGCCGTATCGACTGGATGCTGGACATAGGGTTTATCAAATATCTCAAGCTGAAAAAGATGCTGTTCCTGAAGAGGTTAAGAGAGCTGCTCGAGAGATGGGTGAAAAGGCCTTTAAACAGAGGTAATGTGAAAGTCTTTATTTTCCCTTCCCTTTCCCAGAATAATTCGAAAAAGATGGCTAAAAAGAATTTTCTTCCTTAACTGCATTTATCAACTACCTTACTCTGATCATTATCATTTACCAGAGCTTACCAGCATGTGTTTAACTGTTCTGGACAAGATGTATAGAACGTTTTATTGAATTAACTGTTAAAATGACTGTGTGATTTGGTAGGGTGATTAACTAGGTTAATAAGGAGAACGATGTGACTATTGATCTTTTTTAAAAAGGGATCTACCATATGAAAATTTCTTTGAATTATGATTAATCCAGATTGCATGTTGTTAGGAATTCATCAGCTAACAAGTGTCTTTTGAAATGGACCATTACAAGCAATTTGCTTCTGATTGAAAGGCCTATAGCCAAATGGTGAGATGATTTGAACTATTAGAGCTCAGCAGACACTTCTACACAAACCACAAATCTTCCCAACGTTAGTGTAGTACTTGGTGACTGATCAACTGTTTCCCAGACTGTGCACAGAGATTCAGATTTCTTCCACCAACTGAACTCTCAAGTCAACCTCTGGTACTTTGCATTAAAAAATCAAAGTGTATTGATAGTCACAACAAGTGAGTTTTTATGTTTCAGCCTGGGACATATTGCAACGTGAGTATCTGAAAGTAGAGAGTACTAGACAGAGGGTAAAACATCAGAGCAAATAAATTTAGAAGCATCTTAATCAGCTCACGTTTTGTTACTATTAACAGTGTGTTTCCCAATAGGGGGCAAATCTGGGTGCTGTGAGGAGCAGGTGAGATTGCCATTTGCTTCAACTGATGTGTAAATAATTAGGCTGTTAAGCATAGACCACACACTGTACATGAATCACTGTATTTAAAACCAGCAGTTTATCTATTGCCTTCTGGTCAAGTTTATTTTTTAATCATGTTTTAATTACTAAATTACCTGGAGCATTTAACATTGCTATTAGAGCATTAGTGATTAATAAAGACAGGTAAAATATATAGATTATGTAAGTGCTTGAAAAGACAAGACCCTAAAAGGCAAAATACCTTTTAATGGTGATTTAATTTACACAAGCAACATGCAGAATTTTAAATTAAAAATAGTCACTTAAGGTTTGTTTTCAGGGGGAAGGCAGAGCTTGTTTTGCCTTTTTTTCTGGTGCTTTATGGGGTGGGGGTAGGTGGGGAGCACTACTTTTAACCCTTTCTACATTGCCATTCCTCAAAATTGCTTATCAATTGCTTCATAATGCTTTGCTTCAGGATATGGCATGGTGGTGTTGGGTGGACGGTTGGACTTATCTTAAAGGTCTTTTCCAACCTTAATGATTATGTGATTCTGTGATAATAGAAACAATCAGTATATACGGTCTTGGATACTGTACATCTCTTTGTGCATATGCACATATACACACATGGCATGCTTTGACAATTTTCTACCTGCCTATATGGTGGTTTGCAAAGTTTGTGCCAGGGGAAATTCCTGGATACTGCTATGTGTTGTGGAAACAGTGCAGATGTGTCCTGTAAAATCTGAGTACCTGCACAGGAGATAACAATTCATGTCCTGCTAAAACCAGTGAGCTGGCATGTACCAGCTGTAAATGTAGCCTATTCTGAAGCCACATTTGATTTGGATTATTATTCTGTACCTCTTGCACAATGGTGGGAACTAAGAGATAAAAGTTAAGAATAGGGAGGTTGAAGTCATCAAGCTGAAGAAAAAAAAATGAGGAGGAACGCAGATTTCACTGCTTGCTTTATACATGGTTATCTAGACGTGAGAATTTTAATATGAAAGCTATTGATTGTTTTCCTGGCTAGATAGTACTGCTAGTGGAAAACATTTTAATTTGCCATATTTCAGTAGAATGAAGCTAGCAACTACTCTTGAATAGATGCAGTATTTTTCATGGGTTTTTTCTGAACTAGCTTTCACTGTGGATTGATGTGGAGTCTGATAAAGTAAAACTGCACCTGAGGCGGTTTTTTGTTTGAAACAAAATGTTTTTTTCATTGATATGAAGATACTGAACTCCATTGGCAGGATCCATGAAATAAAGTGTATAGCACTGAAAGTTACCTTTTCCTGCCTCTAATGAATAATAGTTGGCTATAATGACTATGGCTATGCATTCAAAATAGAAAAAGTCATAGTCGTAGAGAGACTACAAAGACAACAAATTTTTGATGTTTGATTTTAATATTGTCATTATTAGGCTGGTCTAGACAGCAATTTTGATCTGGGCCTCCCTTGTTTCATTCTCATATATAGTATATGTTCCAGGGTATTAACTTGTATTAAAAAACTTGTCACTAGAAATACTTTACTGTCCATTTCTAGTTCATTTAAAAATCAGTAATTTCAAAGCAGACTGAGTGAGATTTACGCTGTTATGAAGTGCTTGTGTTTGAAATAAGCTGTGCATGATAGGCCAATATGTTTTAGCTCAGGACTGAACCCAGCCACGTGCTGGGTGGTAGGGTGGGCAGATACACAATACTGCCTCGCTGCATGATGCTGGTCATGGAAAGCGTTGGATGGTGCTCACTCCCAGCATATCCACCTGTCCCCTCGTTCATTCTTCACCATTAGGCCTCTATAATTAAATTTCAGTGTGGCTTTCACTGGTTTAAGAGTTATCTGCTTAGCTACAATGTTGAGAAAAATGATACAGAACTTTAAGTGGGCACATCTTAACTTATAGAAAAAGCATATATCTGTTTTTACAGTGCAGATGTTGCGTTCTCAGACCTCTGAACAGAATAGCGTTCAGTGACATGACTAATTTCTTTGAGAGGGAGCACATTTTTGTTAATGTTCATTTAAAACTTCTTTGTTTCAAGGTTTCAGCATTTTATGAAGTACAAAGATAGGTATTTGAGACGGTTACTAGTTGTAGATCTTCAAGGACAGATTTTATAGTGTACCTTTACTTAACCTTTGTGTTAAAGCATGGATCATGGTATGTTTAAAATACTCCGACGATGAAGTAATGAATAGACACTCATGATCCTTTTATGTACAGATAGCAACACCTGAGCCAATAAAACCTTTAGAATTTGATCACAGTTTTCAGAACATCTGATTTGCTTCCTGAACATTAAAGCAGATTAGGAAAGAGGATTAGTAACTTTAATAAGTTTTAATGTAATGCAATCCTTTTAGACATTGGTGATCACCCATCTTTTCAAAAATTCACAAAAGCGGCTGCCACTACTGTGATTTGTCTCTTGTGTCTGGTTATTACAGTCTGAATTTGCCTGTTATCAAGTAAGCTTGTCATTTACATATGTAAATGGATGACATGCTTGTTTCCTAAACTATTCTTAGCTCCCTGTTCTTTGCTTTAGATTGAAAGAGATTCAGATGAGTGAATACGATGCATCAACTTACGAAAGGTTCTCTGGAGCAGTCCGACGTCAAGTTCAGTCACTCCGCATCATCTTAGACAATCTGCAGGTAACCTTAGATTCACTGATAAAGGAACACAGTGGGCTCATTACATTCGGCCACAAATACTATCCTGCTAATATTTTGTTAGCATCTGACAGTCATACCTTTGAGGGCTAAAAGCAGATTCAGATCATAACCATGGTTAGGAAAAACAGTCTCATATTCAAAGGCAGCTTTTAAGTGGATCCCAGTGCTCATCTCTTCAAGTTACAGTATTCCCATACGACATCTTACAGAGATTACTTACTTTGGAGTACAATCTTGTGAAAGAAAATACTGTGCGTTATTAAAAGAATATGTGGTGGTGTGTAGATCACAGCTTTTGTCTTCACGTCTTCTCCAAAAGACTTTTGTAGCTTGGAAGTGCAAATACAATAGATGTTAGAGGAAACACTCACTTCAGGTCATAGCTCTACTGCATATGCAGCTGAAAACATGAATTTTTCTCAGGTTTATTTTTAACTCTTGTTAATAAAAAAAGGTGTAGCCCAAATCTAAGTGGAAGCTGACCAAAAACACCAGTTTGCCTTTCTTCTAGTAATTGGTCCTGTGGTTGTTCCAGATTTTATTAATACTAGTGTTCATATATGGGGTAAATAAAATTAAAAGTGCATTGTTTCTAGGAGGAATCTGCTAATCTTCAGTGAAAATTAAAGGAAAACTAATTTTACTCCTTAAAAGACATCTCTGATTAAAAATAGTTCTGTTGAAGGCTACTAACCACTGGTATACATATACCTTAGTCCATTAGTTAGTCACTGTGCTGTGTCTAATGTGTCTCCTTACTTCAGCAATAAAACTGAAATATAGAAAGAAATTACTCTGTGTGATTGACAGACTCCTCCTGGGTCCAAAAATCCAATCCTCTGGTATTGCAAGTAAGAAAGGTAACATTTTTCTTTGCCTTACTGATATCTTCAAGCCATTGTAACTACAACAATGCTACTATAATCTCATAACGGAGAACCGTTAGCTGGTTTTATTATGAATGTATCAATTCAGAGAGCTCCTCGTAAAATGAACATTTAAGATGGTCACGATTAGGTGATTCATGCATCTAATATGTGTTTCAGTTCAGGACATAGGCTTTTGGCTTGTAAAGACTGATTTCAGTTGAAAAATTTTGGATATAAATCTCAGTTTTTATCTTTTATATCTCAGTGCTTTTTTTACCATGTTTCTAGTAGACGTGCCATTGGAAGCACATGCTAGGTGTGAAGTGAATAAGTGAATCTTCAATTTCAAGTTTTTTCTTAGTCTGCCTTATCTATACCTTGGAGCCAAAATTCTTACATTCAGGGGTCACATTAATCATTATCAAAATATAACATATTTTAATATAAGGAGACATATCCTGCTGCTTTGTTAAAAAGGTCATTTTAATATCAAGGCAAAGTCTTATAAGCCTCAATATTTTATGAGACTTTGCTAACTTCCTGGCAAAATCTAGCTAACCACAGAGATAGTAAATGTACTTTATGATAAAAAGCCAAACTCACTGAAATTTGGAAAACTAGCTTGTAGTAAGAGCAAATTTTTAACTTTATAAAATTTTATACAGGTTTTGGTAGTTTTTTTTTATTAGAAGATGCACTAGGAAAATTAAGATAAAAGACAGCAGGAGTTACTTAATTGGAAAATGCTTGCTGTTAATTGGGAAGCTGAGTCCAAGCGCGTTTCATGTTATCTTTTTGAGAAAAAAAAATAAAAAAAACTTACTTGAATTCTTCAGCATGGTAAGTCATTCAACCCTGATGAAGGACTATGCTTCTGTCTTACCTGTTTTCTGGATAGTGCTATGTACACCGTGGGTTCTTAGCTAAAACTGTTTTCTTTCTGTTATCAGTTAGACATTCCTCATTTCTCAAATAAGAAGTCAATGGCACAGTCAGTGGCAGTAAACTTTGCAGCTCAGATGTCTGTGTGTTTTTAACTTTAAGTCCCAAATTACCTTCTCAGTAGAAAACACTTTTGGCTTTTTAAAAATGTTTGAGTTTGCTTTGTTTCAAACTCAATGTGTTTGCATAACAGAAATATATTGTCCGTGTTTATTTAACCTGGATTTACTTTTCAGCATATGCCTTTTTATTGTTAGGTTTGTGGGTTTTTTAAAAATATGTTCCTTTGATTAGATTTTACATCCCAAGAATCAAGAGCCTGGGATTCAGGTCCAGTTGTCAATGGCTCACAAAAATTAGTAGCAGCAGAAAGAGGTGTTGGAACAGACTGATCCTTGAAAGTAATAAATACAGTCTGAGAATGTCATTTCATTGCTTGTTTTACTTTGCATAACTCACTGATCTCTGACAGCTCTTTGAACAACATGAACAAAACTTTATGAGTTGTCATTTATCTTCTGTAGAAGTAGCAAAGCCAAAAGTCCAAGAAATCTCAGACAATGGTGAGCTTTCTCCTCTCTCCTGATGCTGACCAAACCCTGAATAACGCCTGTCTGTCTGAACTTCAGATTCAAAAGCTTATGGTCAGTCAGTCACTCAGAAAGGCCTTCGTAGACTTTAGAGGACTTGCCTTCCAGAAAATACTTCTCTTTTTATTGATTATTACGGAGGGAATCTGGGGCAACTGTCCCTGTAGCTTCTGAGCATCATTTAGGCACCTACATTTAAACTAAGCAAACCTGAACCCGAGTCACCGAGCCTACTGGGGCTCTGTCTGATTTAGACCATGTGGGAACTGTCTGGTCATAGCAGCAAGAATAAAATAGTGGCAGTCCTATAATAAACATGGCTCAGAGAGCTGACGCTGCAGAAAACCCTGTGCCTCATCTATAGTAGTCTTCGGATTTCAGCAGCTAAGGGAACATATACATAATATTTTCCCAGACACAAATGCAGACCACAACTGGCAGTATTCCATACCATCCTGTACTGTTACAAGTTACATATTTAGATCTGAATACTTCACATACGCAACCTTTTCTGTGATATTTATAGACATCACAGTTATATTTTGCGGGGTTTTTTTTGTAAATATGCCTTTGATATCTTTCAGTGAAAAGAATTACTGCAGTGGTGTATTGTGATCAGCCTTTGCCATGCTGATAAGATATGGCATCTAGCACATTTTTCAAATTTCAAAAGCAACACAATGTATATATACACAATATTTTTTCATCAATATGGTCGCAGTATATTACAATAGTAATGAGTTGTATGCCCTTTCTAGTAAAATATCAAAGCAAGGTATATATGTAAGAGTTCTGTTTTTCTCTTAAAATTGTAAATGCTTGTAAACTGATGGTGCTTTTAAGCTCAGGAAAATTATATATTGAAAATGCTCTGAAGCTTTTCTGTAATATATATGTGCATTGTATACCACATGTGCTTAAAGGGATTTTTTCAGCTTTTATAAAAGGAAATAAATTCTTAGCAATTTTGCATGTAAGAGGCGGATGCTAAGTAGTGTCAATAATTTTAGCATTAATTTGGAAAGAGGTTGGGTCAGATTCTGTAAGCATTCTTTCCTATTTTAAGAGAGAATGTCAACTCTGTGTTCCTCTAATAAAATTTCAGCTCAAATACTGGCCTTTGTTGCATAAGTTTCTAAAGGTATTAAATGGTTTTTAACTATGGCCATAGTTAAAAGCAATTTTCTTTTCACACTGCTCTTCCTTGAACAACGAATAGCCACAAAGCTAAAGCATTGTCAATGAAAATAGTAGTGAAACTAGTTGAGAATTTGCCTAAGGAAACCAAAACTTTATAATCTTCTGTTGTTTGTCCCTCCTGCCTACTGAAAGGAAGCAAATAACAGAAATTCGACAAAACAGCAGCCTTAAGGAAGCATTAAGGATCTACCTTTTTTCCAGTACTTAGAGTGGCTAAGATAACTAGGAACAAAGTCATCTCATCTGCATCATCCTGGAAGGTGCATGACTCATTTTAGAGCGGCTCTGCTCACTCAGTAGCATGTTGTCTCCAGGAGCATTTTTTTTAATGGTTAGTTGGAGTGGTGTTGAAATTTGCCACGTGTTATCCTACTGTGTTTTTCACAGCAGAACTCCTATAGTGTGACACTTTGGGGAGCATGTAGAGGTTACCTGGAATTTGCAGGTATCTTCTTGCAGTGTTACACAACTCTTTGGGCAACAAAGGAATTGATGATCCTATGGAAGAAGGGACTTCAAATTTCATCCCAAGAATATTTAATGATAGTAGAAACTACTAGTTGGTGGCACAAACTCATGGATGCCCCACTGCCAAAGTGGATTAAAGCTAGGTTGACTGTAGCACCATGAAAATGTATCAGAGGGAACAACTGACTGAATTCACAACTTAGGAAATCATTTCCACTTTCCCTTTCTGTGATTTACTGAGGTTTTCATGTGTTGGCGTTGTTTTTGCCTCCCATCAGGAAGCATCTGTAAAGCTTTTGACACAACCTAACTAAAAAAACTGTGTGTGTCCAGCTACGTTAATTCTATACTGTAAAATTAATTAATCAAAACATTTTCCCTGTGGCTTTGTATTCTATCTGCCCACTTATTTTCTTAGGTAAGTGGTCCATTAGTCTGGTAACTATAGGCAATAGACAGTAGTTCAGAACTCCTTCTTCCATATACACCAAAAAGAAAAACTCATAAATTTTGACCAAAGCAAAATGAAGGATCCTCTGAGCCTTAAGAAGCCATCATCTGACTGCTCAGACTGGACAAAAATATAAAGATTCATTCTCTCAAATCCCAGGCCTGCAGTTTACTGGGGATTTGTAACGTAACACTTCCTGCTGATCAGAGCGCAATGGATTTTCATTCCTGAGAGCCAGTGTTTAAGGCAGTTTGCATCCTGCTGGATATTTGATTTGCCTCCAGCTGCTGACCAGCAATTTTCTGAGGGTGCAAATGCATTATACATAGATAAATTTAAAATCTTCTTTCCTTGCTGGGCTTACTATCAGGATGAGCAACTTCAACCTGAAGACTTAAGCAGAAATGAAATAAACCATGAAACCCATATATGCAGACCTTACTGTCTTTAGATGGATTTTAGGTGTTATGAACCATGATGAAGTTATCCTTTGAAAACGTTCTTGAATATGTTCTTTATAATATTAAAACACTTGAGTCTTCAATGTTAAGCACTTCAGTGTTAAGTGCTTGCCTCTATATACAGGAGTTCAATGAATATTTGAGTTCCTGGATTGTAATGAATGTTCATTAAGTCAGGCTGCTGTTCATTAAGTACTTTTCAAGACAATAAAAAACACATTCAGTGGACTGTCTCTTGGGTATCATAATTTTCAAGGGTTTTATTTTAAAATATAAATATAGCTTGTTACTGGTGTTACTTTAAAAGAAACCACTTACCATTACATACGGTAAATACTACTTAGTTTTACCTTTGAGTCACCCAGTGTTTTTTTCTTGCACTGCTTGGATGGAGAACACATAACAAATGGTCAGTTATGCATGTCTATCTGGTTGTATGTATTTCTACACAAGCAACACAGATTTTCAGCACGTTTGCAACAAAAAAAGGTTAGCATTTCTGCAGTCTGCAGTCAAACTGCCATATATGAAACGACTTAAAGATGACAAAATTACAGAGGGAACATGTTCTTTGTCAGTGTTGATTTTTCTTTCAGAGATAAAGAGCAGGACAGCTATGAAAATGTGTTCGGATTTCTTTGACTTATGCCAAAACTATCACATCATTACAAAGGAAATTAATTCATACGTCATGTTCAGTATGTCCTAAATTGCTTAAAATCATATCACTGAGTGAATTAAGGTTTCTTTTCTGTTGTAGGCCAAGGGTAAGGAAAGACAATGGCTGAGACACCAAGCTGTTGGAGAGCTAGATGATGCCAAAATCATTGATGGGCTGACGGGAGAAAAAGCCATATATAAACGACGGGGAGAACTTGAGCCACAAGTAAGTATCCAACAAGTAACATGGAAAGGTAGGGAAGCGCTTAACCAATTTGCTGTTTTCATAGTGGCGGTACAAATCTAAGTGGAGTTTCAGTGAGTTGTAGGGATGAGAAACTCAGAAGAATCTGGGGAAGATTGGGAAGAATATTGGGAAGTCCCTAGACAGAGGCAAGCACAAGATGAAGGATTTGTTTCACCTCCATACATATCAATTTGCTATTTGCCACTCTCAGAGAGAGGATGCTGATCCAGGCAGTCCTTTGGTTTTATGTTCTTATTTTATATTTTATATTTTATTGAGCTGAAGGCAATTAGCACAAACCATTTTTTTTATTTGTCTAAGAAAAAGGAAAATATTTTCTCACTAACTTAATTTCATTTAATTTTCAATAATAAATACCCTGATACCCTGGGAGGTTTTTTAAAAAAAAAGTCTTTTACAAATGTCTTCTCCTTATTCCATGATATGCGAAGAATTCCAACTTCCATAGATACTTGGATTTACAAGAATAAAAATTATAATGCAAAAAAAAAAAAGTGTGAGGAAAAGCCATTAAGATACCATAAAGTTGTCTGTCCTATGGCTCAATTCAGCCATTCCTTAGAAGACATTATGGTTACGCCTGTGTGAATCAGCAACAGAGAAACCACTTGAATCAGACCAACAAAACCTGGCCAGAATTGGTGGGGCTAGTCCATGGTATTTAACAGTAATACTTAATGACACATTGCAATTTTTAACTACACTAAGAATTTTTTTTAAATAGCTGAATATGACATCTTTTTGCACGTCAGCTACCCACATCTGATGAATCTCTGGTACTAGTTTTTTATGCTACTTGGTCCTGATGTCTGTTGCTTCGAACAGTTTATGGAACTTGGCACTGCCTGTGTGAAAGATCAATAACGGAAAACTGATTAGATCTTCATTTCTCATTTTTTTCAGAATGTATTTACTCAATGTATCAGTTTTAAGACTTTGTAAAAATGGTTCAATTAGGAAAAAAAAAGGACACCTTTATGTTTTGAATAAAAAACAAAGAAATGTAGGATTTATTGGGCCTCTCTCTTGCTTTGTTTTTGGGAGGACAAGGATGCCACAGCTTACTAAGAGAATAATTAAAAGAATAAAGCACACAAATGCATGCAACCCTTTACAGGTAAAAGAAATATTTTAGACATTTGTTTTTAATGTGACTGGGTTTTTGCTAGATCATCTTTAATAGCCTTATACTTGAATACAGACTCATCTCATTGCACACTAAATAAAACACCTCCCTTGAATGTACTGTGCCAAAAATTGTTGAAACAGATGGGGATTGTTTTCAGAAAAAAAAAAAATAATGGTTTCAGCATCAGAATGAAGAAAGTAGTAGTTAATCAGAACAAGATTTCAAACATTTTTGGACTGTGATTAACCTCAGCAGACAAGTTTTTACAGTCTTATATGGGTCCCTGCTAGTACTGTAAGCCAAGGAAAAGCATTTCCATTACAAGCCTTGGCAGAAAGAGCAAATTTGGGAGTCTCTTTACTGAAATAAAATGTTAAGAATCAAAACTGAGACAGAAAAAGTATTTTCCTGACAAGCATGCGTGGAATTTTTCAAGGTATTTTCTTTCCAGTCATTGAAGGAGAGCGGAAAGAATGAATTGAGGTATCTGTTAAGTAACTGGCTTGAAACAGTTAGAAAAAAGTTTAAAATGTTTTTGTTCTTTTTTTTTAAATAATCAGTGTTTGCTGGATAAAAGTTTCTTGCTTCGCAAAGAGTTTTCTCTCTCTGAAATGTTTTATCCTTGCCGATGTTTAGCTTTCCCATTTAGACTGGGTTTTTTTCTGCTGTGTTTCCCTGTCAGCCTGGGAGCCCCCAGCAGAAACCTAAACGCTTGCGCCTGGTGGTGGATGTTTCTGGTAGCATGTACCGCTTTAATGGGGTGGATGGACGACTGGAACGCTCCATGGAGGCTGTCTGCATGGTCATGGAAGCTTTTGAGAATTATGAGCACAAATTCAAGGTAATTGCAGCTGGGCTAGGAACTCTGTGGTTATTGCACAGGCTGTGTGGAGCAGTGGAAAAAGTGTTTCAGCAGTCAGTCTAGCCAAAGAACATTATTCATTCCCGCAAGGAAATAAAGACATTAATCTGTTTCTAGCAACCTGAAAAATAATACTAGTGAATGGATAAGAAACATTACAGGCTTCAGCAGGGGAAAATTCAATCTAAGACTTTTAAGTCTTTGATTTAGTGAAATATGTTGCCTTTTTCTGTATTTATCAGTTTATTTGCTGCTTTGAGCAGACATGCTTAAGTCTACAGAATACAAGTAAATATGAGCTTCAGGACATGCAAAGATGCCCAGCCTTTCCATCTGCCCAGAGTACAGACAGTAGTACTTTGTCATGGGAAAAGACCAAACTTCTTTGTCCCTTACTTGTGTTCTCTTCCAATTACCTGAAAGCAAAAAAATAATTTCTTACACTGAAAAATATTAGGTTCGAAGTGTTATTTAATGGTAGCCTGCAAAGGAAATGTAAATAAATTTTATATCCTTTTTTGTTTCAGTAAGCCTAAAGAAGGTCTAGGGTATGTTTCTTCAACCTTAAAAAAGACAGGAATAACGAGTCTCAAGTTAATTCTTGACAATGTTTAATGGAAGAAGAAAGATGTCCGATGCCTTTACTGAAGAGCATCTCAAAACTAAGACTTAAAATACGTCTGAACAAAATGTAAAATCTCCTAAACAAAATTAATAGAAAACTTAGTCCAGATGAATTCAGCCAGGTCTGCTTCACATTCTTCCTCCATCAGCATAATCCTACAGATTTCTGTTCTTCCATAGAATCTCCTATACAAAAACAGACCTTATGGAGGCATGTACTTGTAGAATGTCTTCTAAAGTGCCATCATTCAGACTTCCATTTCTCAAGGAAAAGGCTATAAAAGGAGACAGGCATTATGTTTTTAGCCTACTTTCCTAAGGAAATGAGGCGTGTGCTATCATACTTCTGGCAGTCATGCTTTCTCCCCTTTAAACATGCTTAAAGAGAGTATGTTGTCCAGTTTCAGATTTGAATCAGTGGTTTTGTTCCCAAAGGCACTAAATTCCTGCAAATGTCATGAAAATAGGCCAGATAGATAGAGAGTTTGTTTGTATTCCTGTTGGAGAAAAGTGCTGTAACTGTAAGCTTAGACCTTAGCCCAGAGAAGCTATGTGGGAACTCAACTGCAATTAAGCAAATCATGGGAAATGAGGGGTTTATTGGTTCAACTGCTCATGTGTCTTCTGCTCACTGATAATAGAAGAGCTGATGACAGATATTAACAGGCAGTGTAATTATACAACACAATTTGTGTAACTTGGTAAATCGGGCATATCTGAGCAACATGCATATTAGTATGGCCAAATGCAAGATCATCCACAAAGGAAGACAAAATAGAAGTAGTGGACACAAGGATAAATATGATTGTTTGGGTATGGTCAACATGGCTTTTGTAAAGAGAAGTAATGCATTTTGAAGCATGATAAGCAAGGTTGGTTGATAGAGTCTCCTTAGCCAAAAGCATTTGACAAAGTCCCTCACCAGAGGCTCATGAAGAAATGATACAACTTTGGGGATAAGAGGGAAAGCCTTCAGATGGATGAACTAATGCTCAAAATATAGAAAACAGACTAAATTGTCATTTTTTAGAGTGAGGAAATGAGGCAACGTCACTGGTGGAACTGCACTGGGATTTGTGCCAGAGCCCATGTTGTTATGTTGTTCTGTATATTCATAAGTGATCTGTAAAAGGGGATGGGTAGTGAGGTGACAAAAGTTGCTAGTTGTATCAAGTTATTTGGGAATACAGACGCTACAGGAAAAAAAACCACCACAGGCTTGGGGAGGAGTGGCTGGAGA
>NW_010518276.1:85937-89930 GCF_000687285.1 Phaethon lepturus | reverse complement strand
TGTTTTGGCGGACCTGCCTGGCGTCCGGCTGCCCACAGCTCCTCCTCATCGCTTACACTCCTTCGCCAGTGAACCCGAGGCGCACGGAGGCGTTTGGCCAGGGAGGGGACGGACGCCTCTTTGTTGTCCAGGCCATGCTCTGTCTGCGGGAATGAAGGGGTACGGACGAGATGGAGGTTCTCTGAAAGCCTATAGATTACCGGTGAAGCCTGGCAAGCATGCCCCGCACCCCTGGCAGGGACTGCTTTGAAACCAGGTGCCTTCTCCGCCTCACTTCAAAGCTCCCAAAATGATGACAGAGGGGAAAAATAATTTAAAAATTAAAAAAAAGCAAAACCAAAAAAACCCAACAAACCAAAGGCGGTGCCGCTGTGGTGACAGAGCACAGGTACCTGAGTTAGGGGATCCCGGTGGTGGGGAGGCCGGTGCCCGGCCAGGTGGGAGCTCCCCGCTCCCAGACACCTTGCTGATGCCCGGCAGAAACACAGGCCACTGCCGAGCAGAGAGATGGCTACCGGGGTGGCCAGGCTGGAGGTGTTGCCTCAGGCTCGGACCTGCGACAGGTTTGTGGGAGAACATGGCAGTATCTGTGTTTGACAACGCTGCAGAGCATAAGCACCTTCCCTCTCTGCTGCTCCACCCCACTTAAAAGATATAAAGGCCAGCGTTATCCCTGTGGTGAGCACCGAGGGATGGAAACAATGGGTGTGCAGGGCTGTGGCCCCAGGTTCTAACTACTGCCTCCGGCAGCTTCTGCGGCCATGTCCAGAAGACTCTGGGCTGCAATGTCTCCCTCTCCCCAATTCTCCTGGTATGACAGAGACATCTCACGATGCCAGAGGCCTGCCATGGGAGAAAAAGCCTTTCAGAAAGAGCTTGTCTTTCAGCCCCTCGCCTGAATACTCTGGGGAGCTTCACCAGGAGGAAGAGGCCATCTTCTCTCTTTCCCTGGTGGCTTCCAAGTACAGCAGTCCTGCCCCCAAACAGCAGGTCCTGCTCAAAGGACCAAGCAGACCCAAGCAAGGACTTGTGGGCCACACAGCACACCTGAAGTGTAGGCAGGCAGCAGGTCACAGCCACTTTTGAGGAAAGGATTTCAAACGTGGCCAGGGTGCTGTAGAGCGGGAAGGGACATGACCTCACATCTAGGGCAGCAGGGGTGGTGTGAGGAAGCAACACACCACGTCCAGCTGCGCTGGAGAGCGGGGTGGTCATGGAGCAAGGGACTGGGGACGGGGAGTTGCCATGCAGAACTGCAAGCCTTCGAGAGAAGCGGAAATTGGGACAAGCGGTTTGGACTGAAGTCTCACCCGTAGATGGTGCCATAGCTTCACGCTAAGGCAATGTTGTTGCATCTGATGAGGTCGTAATTTATGTTCTGTTGCCTCGTCTTTGCCACGTAGGGTAGAAGAGGGACATGTATGTATACACTGGACTTGTAACTTCCATTGCATCTCTAATCAATTTGATTTACACCAACCATTGTTTCCGCTTCAACTTAGCAGTTGAGAGCTTGAGCCTTTCACTAGAAAGCTCGGTGATGTCAGGGTTTAACTGCTCACCTCAATGAAGCTGCAAACCTTTACGACACTGTAAATTAGGCCCCTTCTATTTTGACACCTAATACCTGAATATCTGTGTTTGGAAACATGATCCCACGTTCCAGTACTCACTCAGGCATATACTCTGCAAAGAACACACCCCTTGGCGAGTAAACCCAGCTTGCTATCAACTGTTCTCTGATGCAATCTTTTGGATTATGAGACAGAAAGCAACAAGCTTATGAAATAAGTCATATGAAACTTTCACTGAAGAAACTAGAAGAAAATCTGTAACTACATAAATTTTACACTGACATTAGGATAAGCTGTTCCATATAAAAATAGCTGAAATCTCCGTTAGATCATGACAGAAAATGTGGCCATTTAAATCTACAAATGAACGTGTTTTGTTTAACAGAAGGGACATGCAAACGGGATCTCAGGTATTTCATTATTAATGGTAAGGAAACAATAAGTAAATATTTCAAGCACTGTTGCTATGAAATGTCATACAGCATAGCAGCATACCTAGTCTGACTTGTTAAACTTTAACTAGTGTTATATTAATGAATGACTGTTTAAATGCCCTTGTTTGCAGGGTTACTCAAGAAAAATATTCTCACTTTCCTAGATAGTAAGCACTTGTAAACTGACTTTCAGCACTCTGAACTCCTATTCTCTCCTTTTTTCTTGACAAGGCCTTACATTTTCTGAGATTTCCATGAACTGCTACAGACAAATCCAATGACTGCCTGCTTACAGTAGTCACCATCCATCAGTGATGGATTAAGTGATTTCTCCTAGTTTATAGGCCATTCAGAACAGTAGGTAAAATCCTTTTAAAAAAATGGATATCTAGTCATGCCCCTTTCAGTCATTGCCATTCAATGACTTCACAAACCAGCTACTGGCTTCCCATCAGTATTTTTGATGAAGCTCTATTGTGAAGTGCATTTTCTCCATTCTTTGCCAACGCATCTCAGATAAGGCTCAGAAGTCACACAAGGAAATTATTTTTGAGAACAAGGTTTTATATAATTCAAAAAGGCCTGTTGGTTTGGGGAGAGTGAGAGGGGAAGGCAGAGATCACTTTTAAGGACCAAAATTGAATGTGTTGTATCAGAAATAAATAATCCATAAAGCAAGCTAGGAGAACATTCATCTTTCCATCAGCTGAACAGAATTTAGCCCTTTTTTCCCCTGTACTGTATGGAGGCTTCTTGCACTTTCCTTTCAAAATACAAAAAAAAAAAAATCAGAATATGTTACCTTTTGATACTAGCTGCAGCAGGTCTTTTATGCTGTTTTGAGGTGATGATGTTTGAAAGGATGAATAGAGAGATCAAAATCAAACCGCTGCAGATATCTTTCCAGAATGGGCAGGTTTTTTCTTCACCCTGGAAGAATTTAAAAAAAACAAAAATCTCTCAGAAAGCTAGGTCCTGCTTTGTCTGAGCTGCTTGCCTTTACAAATAAAACTTGGAATATTTTACAGATGACAAAGTGACCATGCTGTAATCACACTGGTCCATACTGGAGTGCTGCTGCAGCACACTCACAAGTCACCACTACAGTTTCTGCCTACCTTGGCTTGAAACTCTTCAGAGTGCATCTACAATACCATTAGGTCCTGCAGAGCTAGCCAAAAGCAGGTCCCTTCATTATGCTTGGGACTTTGGTAGAACATTAGAGTAAATGAAAGCCACCAAAGACAGATCTCCTCCCTTTTGTTCCTTTGCAGGCCTTATGTGGCTTGTTCTCTAGCATTGTGTCTCGCCAGCTTTCATTTTATTGTGATACTTTAGATTGGTATTTTGTGTCATGTATTTCAATGTCTATTTTTATTATCTTATTCACGAATACAAATGCAAAAACATTAGAAAATACAAAAATAGTAAACTCATGCTGATGAGTGTGAATCTCACAAAAGGGGATACTGCTGCTTTGTTTCACTGTTGTATCAGTGTAGTCCTCTTCCACTGGCCACAGCTCTTGTTTGGATTAAACATTTAAGGCTGTGAAACAAGCAATTATAAGGTTTTAGCATTTGTAAGTGATATATATATATATATAGTGATAGTGATAAATAAGATAAATAATAATAAGCCATAATAATAAAGATAAATAGATAAAGTGATATATATATAAGTGTAACTATAAGTTTTGCAAATTTCTTAATATATGTACTTTCTGGAAGGTTATTGATTACATGATTAGTTTCACTTTAGTATAGAATTCTTTAGCCTAATAACCATGTGATTATGCTTAACGGCCTATGCTCATAGTCCTTAGGCTATATTTGCCTCAATGCTAACGTTTTAACTATGTGTAAACAGTCAATCACGTGGAGAGCAGGCCTCATGCAAATTAAAACAAAGAAGAGTTAAGAGCAAGGACTGAGAGATTAAAGAGAAGAGAGAAGATACCTTAACCTTGAGCATAGAGACATCCT
>NW_010518276.1:0-85906 GCF_000687285.1 Phaethon lepturus | reverse complement strand
TGAGAAGGAACCGCTTGGCTGAGCAACAGAAGGGGCAAACATCCAAGGAGAAGAACTTACCCTCAAGAGACCCGTGACCATAAAAGGGAAAAGGAGTAGGGGCTACCTCCCCAAACGACCACCCGAGACCCCCACGCATGCGTAGTGTAGTTTTGCGATGCCAGCATTACGTAAATGTAGCAGATAAGCAAGGAGGCAGTGATTTCTCAGAAAATGTGTGAATATTCATGTCTTTAAGGTATATAAAGGATGAACTTTTGTTTCAGCGCACACATGCTAGGAGGAGATATCCCCCATGCGTCCAGCGCTGCAATAAAGATGTCTGCTTAATAACACTTTGATGCTACTGAATTTAAAATTCTTTAACTTTTTTGAATCAGCTGTTTTCTCACTACAGTAGGAATAAATAGTGTGGACTTTAGCCACAGCTTAAATCTTCACTTTAATTATGCCAAAGGCCTAACTTTCTGAAAGTATCTCAGCTCCCTCTCTTTCCATCAGCTGAGATGTTTGCTATTTGGTGTACAGACTGTTGGTTTTGGATGCAGTGTTTTTGGTGGTGAACTGTACGTGGGTGTTGAAGGAATAAGTTCTGTGCAAAGCTCTAGTCATCTACGTTGCTGGGCTGTTTCTACAGTCATGCAGTGATGGCAATCATGGCCTCTACACTTCCAAAGTTTTTAATCCTAGACAACAGTTTATGTCCCCAAAATAATTTGTTATGACATGCTTACTGCAACAGAAATTTCCAACCCTTTCTTTATACTTACTGTGCTTCTGTGTAGATACTGCCAGTTATGGTACTTGTGTTACAGCTTTTCTTAATATTTCTATAACGAGGGGATACTTAATAGTAATGTGATATATTGCACTGCCATAGTTCCATAACTGTAAGCCATATATGTCTATGAATATAAAGCAAGACAGCATGTCTGTGAAGCTGTCACAGTATTCAGGCTGGTATTTGATCTGCAGTTTGGAAGTGCCACATATGCAGTGTTGCTAGTTAAGCACACAAATGTGTATAAAAATATATGAAATGCATATATGTGAATTTGTGGAAACAACTGTAAGCATAATAAAATGTAAACACATAACCATAGTTAAAAGAAGAGTATGTCAAAAAGTGACACACTTTTGCGTGCAAACTTTTAGGGCTCCTGTGATGCAATCTATGGTGCAAAGTAAGAGGAGGGGTGATGCTGACCTGACTGCAGAATCAGCACCTGCATTTCAGAGAGGACGGCTGGGTAAGGAAACAAAGGGCAGGTAACAACACGGGGACAATGATTCCAAAAGCAAAGTTAGGAGGTGAGGTAGGATGTTAGAAGCATCTTGTCCATGAAACTTCTTGCCTTATTTTATCATCTTGCTTTAAGAGAAGAGTATAAAACCCCATTAAAATCATTTTGAGTCCCACAAAGTCTCTGTTGACACCGTGTGCAGTCTGAAAACAGCAAAAGAGCCATGCTTGAAGGCTATTGCTCTCACCAGTGAACCGTGCCCTGTCTGAAATCTGCCTGTAATGAATCCCCTATAAAAAGAGCCAAAGAATTAAATTCTGTTTATTTTGCCAAACCTTGATCTAATATTGGGAATATTTTAATAGGGAAAATACCTTGTGATCTTAAATTATGCCCATTTTCATATCTTTTAAGGAAAAAAGTTTATGTTATTTGGAAAGAGGCCCAGGAACTACTCTATACACACACTCAAAGCAATGTTTAACAGAGGAATGGTGGTCTAAGACTTTCTTTCATGAAAATAAGTCATATGGACATACGGAGATAGACAAATAATTAATAAAAATATTTTTGTGAAAAGCCGTGGATGGATGCATATTTTTATTCTTTTAAAAATAATGTTCCTTAACATTGGCATTTTTGTGAGAAATCCTGCAAATCCATTTCATGCCTCAAAAGGTGTAAGCTGGGTGTAATGCAGAGACCTGGATGAGGCCAATGTAGGTGTGTACCCTCAGCTAGTGGCCAGTTAATATGTCAAATTGAAGCAGCTAAAAAAGTTAAGGTTTTGGCTTTGTGTCTTCCTGGAAAAATGAGTGGGGAAAACCAATTCAGTTAAAAAGAAATGTTTAACATTTTAGATTTCTGCCCTTGTCTTTTCACTGAAGGGATTTGCTTTATTCAGACATTACAAATAATCCCTGAAAACCCTACTTTGTGACCTTACAATTCGTTGAAAAACTACAACTAACTGCATCAGTTAGTTGCTGAGTCCAGTCTGCTGGGCATAACCAGGTACTTTTCAGGATTTGACCCTAGATGTGGCCTCCTAATACATGAGCACAAATTTAATCCAAAAAGGGGCTATATATTTATAATTAGTTTAAAAAAAAACTTACAACACCAAAACCTTTCAGAATAACTTACCATTATTCTTACATTTTCGCTGAATTCGAAGGAAATGGAATCAGCTAGAACCAGTATCATTTAAAACACTTTCTAAACATTGTGCAATATGCATCTTATAAATAGATTCAAGTATATAAATAATATAACTCTCCATTTACTACAATAGGGTGATAATTAATAACACACCCATTGCAGGGAGATCATGCTGCTTGCCTCCCTCATCGTGGTATAACTAACGACCCCATCTTGCAAGTGCCTATTTCTGTGAGAAATCCCACTGGTTTCCACGGCCCCATAGACAACCCTGAACCTCTTCTGCTCTGGGATATTTGCTGTGCTGGGCCAAAACTGACTATCTGTGGGGGAGAGGAACATGGCATCTCTCAAGAGGCACACAGTCCTACTTGGTAGAACTGAACAAGAAATTACTGCTCAATGTCCTACTTCATTTCTGGCTTCATTGTCTTCTTCAAGCTGTGTCTTGTGTGAGAAGCAAAGACTTGGCAGCTATAAAATACTTTTTAATGTGGGGAGTTTCCCATATACACAAGACCAAGTCCTTTAGCACTGCCCCAGCGGAGAGGCTGGCCAAATTTCTTCAGTAAATGCTACTGCCATTACTTCTTTTCTTTCCTTAGTACAACTCAGTTACAAGCATTAATGGAAATATTCTAACTTTGAAAACTCAATTTTACAATAACTATTGTGAATACTTCACTAGAAGAAAAGCAGGCTACTGATAAACCCCTCACACTATTCATAATTATTGTCCTTGGAAATTAGATCGGGAGCTTTAAGTGCTTTTATGTTATGAATATTAAATTACAGATCTACATCTGTCAAAACGTTCTGACATTTTCTAAAAGAATGGTGGTACCTATTTACAAGTTTCCAAAGTGAAACACTTGTAAGACATAGTACTTGTAAAGGCTTGATTAATGAACCTAAAATAGCAAAATTAATATTTTCAATTACAATAAACAGTGATTAAAATAATTTCTTTTCCTGTCTTGCCTACAAGACAGAGCGTATAGTGTCTACAATTTGAGTGTACTACAAAATTAATTGTACCTTTGAAGAAAAGTGGAGGTAAAAATAGACCTCATTATATATGGTCTCCACAGGTCTCCATGACTTCTCTCCTTGCTCCACAGGGATGAAAAGCTACATTTTATGTGGGAAAAAAATGGTTGTATTATGTCTGAGATAAAAGACAGAACAGAATAGGTGTCTTTCCCACAGTCAGTAATTGGGAATCCTACCTCCTACTAGATTACTTTTTAATTGAACCTTTGAGATAAAAATGCAACTAATTATGCCATTTAGGTTGCGGAAGCATATTAATAAGTACACCACAGCATGAACTATGCATAAAAATACTACAGGCATAAAGAGAGATGGAATGGAATAACCTAATTAGGAAGTTTATCATTTCAACAGACAATAGGAAATGCTTTGTATACCCAGATATGCTTTCTGTCTTAAATGTCAATGATTCCGATACAATGGTGGTGGGTGGTGGACAATTACTTTTCTCTTAAAAAAAAAAAAAAAAAATTAGTCTTCCTTTATAGCTCTGGTTACTGTCACCAAACTACATAAAACCCTTTAACAAGTTCAGTTTTGGAGGCCAGGTGAGGGAGCTGCTGTTTCAAGCAGAAATAGCAATCAAAAGAGAATTAAAATGTCATAAATGAGAAGTCATCTGCAGTAATTTATGTAAAAACACAGAAGAATAGTTTTACTGGTTTGTAGATAGCACTGTCGAGCTCTAAACAAAGCTGTGGTTCCGAGTGCTGTAACGATACATGGCAATAGGGCTATAAAGATCCTCTCACTTTTTTCCCTGTTAATTTATGCAGGGAAGGTTTTGGTTGGAACATTTTATTTTGCCTACAATTATTTGTGACAACTGCCTAGTCAAGATAAAGATATAGAGCAGTTGTATTTGACCAGGAAATATCAGGCAAGGAAACACAGAGGCTGAAGGATGTAAGTGGTCGCCCATAGCTTTACCCCAAGAAAGGGGCTGTGTCCCAGCTACTCCGAGCTGCCTACACATGACAGGAGCGATGGAAGGGAGGAGGTAGTTGCACGGTTCTCCTCCTGGCACAGCAGAAGACCTTGTAAGGCTGAGTGCCAAGGAAATAAGATGATAAACAAAAATCAGTAAATAAAAATACAGCAATGATTCACAAATTTCTATATGAAATTATGGGCTCTAGCTTAATTACTAAACTTGGGAGTAGGGTTTTGGAATTACTATAGATAAATAAAAATATCAGCTCAATACTTAGGACAATAAACAGAATAGTAATTGAGAATTATTAGAAAACAGATAAAGAACAAAGCAGACAACATCATTGCATACTGTAATCCCTTACACTCACATTTTGAATGCTACAGTTTTGCTCAGTCCTCTTCCTTCTGTCTGTCAATCAATATCTCTGCCCACCTTCCACCGGTTTCTTTGAACTTGGAAAATGTTCAAAGAAACAAGATCAAAGATATAGAACAGTTTCTATCTGTGGAGCAGTTTAATAGACTGGACCCTCAGGCTGGAAGAAAGGTGTCTGAGGGAAGATAAAACAGTCTGTAAAATAAGTGGTGTGATAGTTGCTCCCTCTTTCTTCTGGCACAAGAGGTAGGGAACCTCAGATGAAGGTAGCAGGAGGCAGGTTCACAACAAATAACAAGGTTTTTCCAACATGTGACCTTGTAGTTAAGACACAGACCTCTTAGCCACCGGATTCTGAGACAGGTCAGGTGAATCAAAAATTAGGAGAGGAACTTGACCCTATCATAGCCTCCTGAGTCTTAGAAGAGCATTGACGTGGCACATCTGCCAGCCATTTATATATTATGAAAGATGCAAGTTTACATGCCATTTTCCGTGAAGATACTTTCCCTGCAAAAGACTGGAAATCTATTTACAATATCGAGCTGGGCCTTACAGATACAGCATTAAATAACTGGATTCTCAAACACTTATAGTTCCTCCTTTGGTCATCTTGGCAAAATACCTTTTTTTAGTGGGCACCTATCAGATAAATGCAAAACGTAATTTGAAAATACCACCTAACATAAAATATTTAGGCATCTTACACAACCTACAGCGTTCATAACCTAAGTTTTGTAACACTTTTAACTGTCTTTGTACCTACCTTTTCTTTATATATTTGGTGCATATCATGAAATGTATCCAGTTAAATTCCTGAACAGGTTAACTTTTATGGTATTCTTTCACAAGCAGCGAGACTCCCAGCTGTTCTTCCATTTCTCATAATAGGCATGCATTCCATTTTTTCCTACAAAGGGTGCAAGTGTTTCTTTCAGACACTTGGTTTGTTTTTGTCCTAAACCTTTCACACGCTCATCCTAATATAGATAAGCCAATTAAGAAGGTTGCTGAAAATAAACAAATTAAAGCCTTGGGTATGAACCAGAAATAAGAAAAATATCAAAGCTATGCCAAAACCTTATTCTTCAACAATGTACAAGACTATAACAAAAAAGGAAAAATCAAACTGAACAAAATCAGAGTGGTCACAGAGGGGTCAGATGATTCTGCATCTCTTTCAGTATTTAAATTTGGGTGGAGGTGAGAAAAGACAGACAGTTGTAGGTCCATGTGTTGTTTGTCAAAAAAATGTCAAATAATCTTTCAATTGTACTGCTACCTGACTTTTCACTGATTTAGGATTTAGGATATTAAAAGAACATCGGTATTTGTATGTACACCTCAGGTTTGGTTGTGGTTTATATCAGGTCTCAAGCCCTGCTGATAATCCCATTGCATAAACTGTGCCATCTTGTCTGTCTAATCTCACAGCAAGGCAGGTAACACCTCTAAATAAAATTGAAGTAGTTCTGTTCCAGGGTTTGTGCCTACTCTCTCTGCCTGTGACAGAGAAAGTCCCGATGCCTCCTCCTGCTTCCTAACATACTGTGGTTTTATTTTATCCTTGCAACAGACTGGGATTTTGTGCCAACCTCCACATTTTTTGCAATAACGCTTGCATTCGCAACTGAAACATTTTTCATTGCATTCAAAGCACGTGGTAGGTTAGATAACTGCAGCAGGAACATGCAGTCTCAGCATCGGTAACCCCCTTCTCTATAAGCCGGTTTTGCCAAGCAGAGGAGTTACACGGTCCAGCTACGTATCCCTGTCCGCCTCCTACCTTGGCCAGTAGAACTAGCCTTTCTACTAGCTCAGCTCTAAAGTTTTCATTCTAACTGAGATCCCATTTTATATCCCCCCCTTGCCATTATAGCAAAACATTCAAAAAGGCAGACAGAAATCCGTTGCTTTGCTTGCATAGAGAAGAAGGGCTAATTTAATCTGACTGCATGTCCTTCACCCATGTTCACCTGCACTGCATCCCATTTTCCTGCCTTTGAAGTGCATCCTTTTCAGATCTTTCAACAGCCTTGGAGAAATAAATCTGTTTTTGCAATGATTTATTATCACTGCTCTCTGAAAGCTAGAAGGATGAGAAAATTGGCCAAAGACCTGAGAACAGATGGAATTAGTGAGAAGGGGGTCAAGGAGCTGGTTAGCTCCAGGTACCGCTAAGGTGGTCTGGACCACAGCTGTGGAGAGCACCTGCAGCAAGTGATGCCCAGTTGCTTGGTTCCAGCATCTTGGAGCGTCATCCTTCCAGTTGTAACATGGACCAATCAATTGACAGACTGAGATTGCAGGGGTACTTGCTCATCATGAAAGAAAACAGCTTTCACATTGCTCAGCCTAGCATTACAGGGATAGGAGATGAGGGGCATGCCTCAAGAAGAATAAACCACAAAAATTCAAAGCAACAGTGCTGCTTCTCTGTGCTGTGCTCAGCAAGACTTAATTCTTCCCTGATAGTTTTCCAAAACCCCTGAAAGGATCAAGGCCTTTCTATATCAGACATGGTGTTCTCATATCTAGTAGAGATTTTCTGACTCAAAAGACTCCTCAACTCTAAGGAGGAGCTAATAAAGAAAAACTGTGTCCCGTTTCTAAACCAGTCAGCAGGATAACAAATGTGTCTTGCTAGTTTCAATTTTCTCCACACACATATTAACTATACTGTAAATTATTATCTGATACATTATATAGACAAAGGGAAAGATTAATTTTTTTTCCTGTTTTTTAAATGTAAGAAGCAGCTCTTTCCTGTCAGTATACAACTTCAGTAGTGAAAGAAATTTTTCGGATGCAGGTGTGCTTCTAACAAACGTTTGTTCTCAAAACAGTATCCTCTTCCTCCTCCTTAGCATCCAACACCTTTCCAGTTGTATCTGAAAAATGCACACGCAGACACACACACATGCACTTTTTTAAAACTAGTTTTGTCAAGTCACTGCCTGATGTAAGAGTTAGTACTATGTGAAGAATCGAAGCCAATTAGCCAGGTAGATTTTTATCAAAGAAGAGAACGCTCTTCGATTTGTGGGAGAGGGAAGAATCTGACACACCTTATATATATAGCGGTGCTTTCATTTTAGGTGTTTTCACAGTCTTCCTAAAGGCAATGGCCAAAGTCCCTATACAGCCAACTTAGAAAGGTATTCTGTATTTTCATACTGCTTAGCTTAAGTGCTTCAACTTAGGTATCAGTATCTCCCTCTCAAAGAAAAATAATTTATCACAGCCTTTTAGACAGGCAACAGAATGGAAATAAAGACCTTCAAACTCAACCCTTTCCAAAACCTTAAAATCTCTATTCAGTAACACTTTAAAATCTGATATGAAGAAAGAATAGGGAATGGTGGCTTCTCCATCTCTCATTCGCTTCAAATCCAGACTGGCTACCTTCTTAGAAGATAAGCTTGGATGAAAAACACATTACTTTCAGGATTCAGTGTGGAGATAACAAGGCGAAGCATAATCGATTATCAAAACGTGTTGCTCCGATGTGATCTTACTTCTTGTGTCGGAAGGAGCGTGGGTCAGTGAAGAGGTGCCTGTGCCGAGGCTGGGGTTACCCAGAGGAGCTCCCCAGCTCCAGGGGCATGCCGTAGCTGTGCCCGACTCCTGCCAGGGCAAGCCCTGGTCCCCTCCCCTCCTTCCCTTTGTGCCCAGGTTTCTACATGAATAGAAGCTCACATGCAGGTCAGGAAAGAGCCACGAAACATTCTTGCCACTTCCTCGTGAGGCTGAAGGATCACGGGCTACATTGCAGCATATACTTGCATAGCCCAGGTATATGCTGTAGCCCCTGTATTTTATTTTGATACAGATAAGTTTAATTTGAAGAGATCAGTTTTACATAGATACTTCAAAACCTGGAGGACCCTACTGGAATGCAACCCTGTTATCTGTTTGTAATGATCTGGATAGACACCTGGATTTAGTGGTTTAGCGTTGTTATGGATCACCCACCAGATGGTTTAAATAAAAATACTTCAAATGATGAATAGCTCATTAATTCTTCACATCATTTTAAAGGTTTGCTTTTCTGAATTTGCATTGTGCAAGTGGTCCCTTGTGCATGTTTTTTTATTGCTGATTCTCTTCTCCAGTTACAAACCACCAAAGCTATAAGCTGCTTTCAGAATAACCACATCTACCTGTGAAGTGTGAATACTTCTGCTAGTACACATGGGCATTTCCACTGCTTTCTCTTTCTACAAACAGAAATTCACCGGAAAGTTAATGTAAGGATTTCCATACAGAGCCAAAAGGGAAATTCAGGGGTTTTATTGGAACAAATGGAAATTTTTTTTCTTCATCCAGCTCTAATTAAAATTAATATCACTTTGGTGTACACTAACACCACTAGCTGTAAGGAAATTTGTAGTTCAGACTTCCAGCTCACTCAGATGATGCTGCACATATGGTATGTGTGATGACTGACTGTTCCCAATAAAACCCCATATGGGCTACAACAAATATGCAACAAAGACAGGATGCTTTAGCCTCACTTCTTATTATCTTGTTTCTCGGTTTCACTCTACTTTTAACTATGAGATAGTTGCCATCTATCCTCTATTTTCCCCTTACGCATAGTCTCTTTGTAGAGCCATCACAGCTCCTCTAGTGACCACGACGCAGGGCATTTTATCTTTGTAACCCGGATTCACGCCGCTGTCAGCAACACTCCCACTGCACCGTGCTGGCAAGCCTGCAGGCTGGCAGTACAAAGGTATTTTCTTTTACATTCTGTTGCAATGAAAAGAAATTCAAACTTCGTTCTGAAAGGGTACAAAACCTGACTGCTAAATAGCATCCGGCAGAGGCATGGATGCTGCCATCAGACCCAGATCTAGCTGTAGCAGCGTGCGCCCGCTGGGGTGCTGGCGTGAGCCAGGAGTTGGGGGTCAGCGCTGGAGAGGTGCCTGCAGGCATAGACAATGCAGTGTCACTTCCACTTATCGCTGTCACAACATACTGTGTCACTTTCAAACCAAAACACCCTCTGAGTGAGCAGGGGATGTATAGCTGAGCTCAGCAAAGGCTTCCAGGAGAACAGATCGTATCCAGCCTTGGTTAGGGGCATAGCAAAGGGAGGAACGTGTCTGTGCAGCGGTGTGGGTTTGGCGAGGCACCTGGCGTACGAACACGCGCGTACAGGTGCACACAGCGTGGATCTTCAAAGTGGGGACAAGACATTAGGCCCCACGGACCATGGGGCTGAGCCAGCACAACTCATAGCTGAACTATGTCTTCTGGGCACCCAGGGAGGACATGCAGCTCCTGGCAGCGGGAGCCAGCAGCCCTGGGCCACCAACTCTCACAGGAGCAAACACTGCTGTCACTCCTCACTGTTTTGAGTGTCCCTTCCTTGCTGCATTGCTTGCAAATGCAGATATCAAGCCATTCTCGCAAAATTCAATCCAAGCACAAAAAACATGGCTCCCTGGCTTGTGCTTTTCTTACCAGCTCCTTCAGCTCGAGTGTAATTCATCAGCCCTTTCTTGCAGCCCTCTTAATGCCAGAAGTCTTACTATACAAAAGCAACATGACCAAGAGCTATGCATCTTTACTCGTCTTCTCTAAATATATCATATTCTTACTACAGCAATGGCATTAATAACCACTGTCATACCATGCAGTTCTTTGGGGAACTACACTACCTGCCAGTAAGAAGCTTTTCTTCACATTATTTCCTAAGTGATCCTTAAGAGTCTTTCACAAAAATACAACAGGAAACATTCTTCCTGTTCTTTAACTTGATTTAACTTCTATTCAGAAGTATCTTTTTTGTTGTTGATAGGTTCTATAGCTGCTGTTCATAAACAGCTATGTGAAATGTCCCCTTCCATTGCTTCAAAATTATTTTGAAGTTTAGTGGTTAAGTTACCCTTCCCTCAAGCTTCACCCATTTTAATAAGTTTTAGATGCTTGTTTTGTTTCTATAATTTACTTCATTCATCTCAAATATCTTTCCTTGCTTTAGCATACCCTTTGGAAGACACATGCCCAGAATTACCACTGGTGCAAATATAACAGTTCAAAGGCATTAAATTGGAATTACTGGGTTCTGAAATGCAAAGCGCATGCCAATGCCAATTCACTGGCTGGAGAAGATAGAGTATAGGTAAGAAACTTAGGTGTGGCTTCAGTGGCCGGCCATTTCGTACCTGCAGTTTTTCTGCAAGTATCTGGCAGAAAATAAACACGCTCTCTGTAGTGGAAGGCTTATATGTGACATGAGAGTATCAGTCTGTTGCAAGCCAGCACATTTTTATATCTAAAACACATCAGCGAATGCCTATTAGCAGAGTAAGCTCATCCATGCATTAAGTCATAAGGATGTTTAAACAGACAACTGTGTTTGTTAATAGGATGCTACTAATAAAGCAAGAGTCAGCGTACTGTTCTCTGACCAAAATGAGGAATATTATTCCCAAATATCTTACAGCTTATGCAAGACTTGTGACCAAAGCATTTGGCTGCAGATGGTTTAAAACTTCTTTGGATGCATCCCCAAGTGTCTAACAAAGTGGTCGCTTCTTCCTTCTCAGTCTCGACAGCTGAGCGGGAAGACGGTCATGGCCTCTTTCCTCCAGGGCTCTGGCACCTCTCCAAGGCGTTTCCTCTCAGACCCTTGGGTTCAAGCTCGGTTCAAGCTTTTCCCTCTCCAAGTCTAATCTGGTAGAATTGGAAAACATCTCTCATTCAGAGGGGTCTGGTGGTTGTTGGGCTTTTCATATTTCTGTATCGCTTTTAGGCTGGTGGTATCCGAGCACTTTATAGAGATTTCGTATTGCATTCTCCTGACATAGCCACTGAATCAGAAACTCCATCAATCCTCTAGAGCTGCCCTTCCTTTCACAAATACATTTCAAGCTGAAAAGAAAATTTGGCCACGTATTCTGACAGCTTGTATTTTGCTACTTCCTGTCCTCAAGTGCTGTATCTTTATTATACCAACTGTAAAAAGGGATAGAAAAATAGAACTATGCTAAAGCTTCGTTTATATAACACTAATTTAATAGGCAGCTATTAAAGGACAGCTAAAATAGAAACATGCCCTTTAGCCCAAAACTTAATTTCAGCTGAACTTGTGCTCTTTCCAATATAACAGGAAGCCCATGCTAATTCTGTAAAAATGAACTTTTTAAGTTATGCTTACTTATTAGTAGTATTTTCATTATGACTAACAAAAAAGTGAAGTTTTAAGATTAAATCTTTAAGCAAAATATACTCCCACAGATATATGACTGCAATTAATCTTGCCTTGAAAATCATTCAACTCCTAGAGAGCTATTACTTACCAGAATAGTCATAATTCTTTGTCTCTTTTTTTCATTTTATTTATTTTAATACTTGCTACTTTTTCAGAAACTTAGTCTCTTGATTTTACTGAAATATGAGTTAAGCAGTTCCTTGGGAGAGAAGTTACAACTCAAAAGGTGCTCTAGTTTGTCCTAAGTTAAGTGTAAATAACACAGGTGATCTCATGATCAAGATGACTGTTAGATACAAAGATCCCACCATTTACAATATCTTTTGATAGCACCTTATGGAAGAAATTCTATGCTTGAAAATGCAACTTAAAGGGCCACCTTTGGCACCTTACAACATAAAATATAAACTGAAAATATCATATCTTATTTTTGTTTTCCACAAAAAAGAAATTGTAAATAAGAGTGTTAACAAAAGCAAGAGAATTAAATAGGCTAAGCTACAATACAAAGGCCTTTATAGATACAATGGAAACAGAAATGAAACTGTATATAGATAGATCTATATGTATAAACTTACATATGTAACTACATTCAATACTAGTCTAAAATGCAGAAAGATTCAAAAAGAAGGCCAAATGCTGTACAGCATTCTTACTGGTATTTTAAGAGATATTTGGTTCAAAAAGCAAGAAGGCACTTCTGACCTGGGGGGGAAGAATAGTCCATGAAATGCTTTTAAGGGGTTAGCAAACGATGCAGCGCAGATAAGGATAAGGTCCCAGTCTTAGTGATGAACCATCTGCATTCTTACTGGCACACACAACCTCACAAGAGGCAGCTTGTTGTGAAAGACCAGAGATGCCACGTAGCAGCACTGCAGATACAAAATTAGAAGGGCCTCAAGATAAATTTAATTCCACTTCCATATGATAAAGAAGGATCCTTTCTTCTGTGTTATTCCAGACTCCACTGCTTGCCCATGTAATCTGTTGTAGGACTTTGCTGCGCTCATCATTGTGAAGTTTTTTCAATGTATAACCTTCAGTGCTGCACCTCACAGTGCAGCTGTATTGCAGCTCATTGCAGTGGTGTTCTTTTTAAATTGACTGTAGGATTTTTTTTACTAGATTCATTAAGCATGGGGAAATCACTAAGGGCTAAGTCCAGGCAGTTTATGCAGATGTTTTTCCACTCTTCTCCAGTTGTCTTATTTGTACATGGCTGGATGGGACCCTGTCCTTATTACAGTGGTTTACAGAGCTGTGGCCTCACCATCCGACTGGATGAGAATCTTCTGCCGCAAGTAGTCCAAAAGCCAGCTGCAAAGCCAGCTTCCCAGGCCACATTGCAAAGAGCAGGGCTGGCTTGGGAGCAGGAGTGACATGCTGGAGCCATCTCATGGTGTCCTGAAGGCACTCTAGGAAGCAGTGAGACTCTCGGAATAGTCCTAGGATGCTGCCTTGGCTTAGAAACAGCGGCAGGGTGGTTACAACTGAGAGGCTCAGAATTGGAGAGAATTGGTGTTTTTAAAAAGAGGCAGCTCCTCGATGCTCAGGACTACAGCAGCTGCCTTGCAGCTCATGGGGGTGCAGGACAAACTCCACAAGAATCAGCTCTTGGCAGGAATTGTGACCACAGCACTAGCACCCGTGAACGCAGCGGGGCTCAATGCTTTCAACACAAACAAAATTTCTCTCCTTGTGTTTACATGAACTAAATATCATGTCTTTCTAATGCTTAGTAAACACAGTTACACTCAGCTAGGACTTACCTTCCACAAAGGTGTGTCTGCTGACAGCAAAGCTCCCAGACTGTGCTTTTCTGTAAACTGCTCCTTTGCCTTTCTGTTGTGAGAAGGCGGCGGTGGAATCCCAGCCTGTTATGAGCAAATCTACCGCACGCAGTAGGTAAATATTTGTTGTACTGAGTCTCATAGTTGCTCCTCTTATTTTTTTTCCACAATCATATTAAAAATGGATTGTGGCTTAATATTGCTTTTACTGTCTCCACTTTGCCTACGCAATAGCACAGCGAGACCGTTACTTAACATTTTGAAATACTTTCACGCTCACATAGTTGAAATAACATTTCGTTTGGTAGAGACCCTAAATTCATGCAGAGGGAGAGCAAGAGAAGGAATAGGTGCCCACAGAAGCCTGGCAAGGGTGCAGAGCCAGCATCTCAGCTGATGAAAATAATCCCCTGGCTTCTGCAATGGAACAGGTACATCCGTAAGAAACAGGCACGGGCTGTAAACTGTAACATGCTTTAGCTCATCTGAACTCTCATACAACTATTTCGTATTTGTAGAGCTGCTACACAGTTGGTTTCAGGAAACTAGCTAAGAGTTATTGTTCCGCCAGTTGAGAGTGGCATATGACAGTTTAAAAATCAGAAAGGGACCAAGAAAGCGTTGAAGAAGCAGCCCTAGAAAGGGATCTTCGCTTCCCAAATGTTACTGCAACAAGTGAAAAAAAATCTTTGCAACAAAATAATCACTGGCAAAGAGCTCTGTTTCCTCAGAAAAGGTCTCGATTCCTCCGAGTCAGGCGTCACTTGAAACTGAGGAAAAACCTGCTGTGGTGACCAGTTCTGCACACTTTATCACAAGCTGTAGGAATTTCCCATAATTATGCTTTGCAAGTAAGTTACCATCAACATAAACACATCCAGCCATTAAATGTGAACAGAGATATTTCTGGGATCTTTGAAGCAGGAGAAAATGGAATGCGATTAGAGTTGCTCAGAAGATAGCCGTAAAAGAACCTCCTGTTTGAAAGGATTTTGCCCACATCTCCTACCAAGAATAATACTAAACGATAACAATAATTGAGATTTCTACAGGGCCTTTGACCCGAGGACCTTACAGAACAAAAGAGGAATTCCTTCCTAGTTATCCAGGTTTTTGTTTTGTTTTATAATCAGGGACTGGAGGGCAATGCTCCAACTTCAAGCTATGCCTCTTGGTGGGGGATGGTGCTGACGTTCATGGCATCCATTGGGGATGCTGGAAAGACTGTGCCTGACACAGACAAGATGCCCGTCGTAATCCACCCACTGCGATATGATCAAAATCCCGCAGGGCCAGTGCAGGGAGACCCGCTTCACCTCGTGTGCTTTCCTTGGAGGAGTAACCTGGACAGTCCTCTAGCTTCTCAAACAGAAGCACTGGAACTGTTGCCATTGCAAATACAGGCACAAGCTGGTTTAAGTGTAACTTAACATTTCTAAATGCATCTATTTTTCTTGTTATTTACCATTCTAACTTGGTATGTGTCTAAAATTAACTATAATTACTATTATTTGGCATGGATGACTCCTTAGCAACCTAGCAGCTGATAAAAATACATGTTTGCCTAGATTTAAGCAGCTTCCCTGCAGATGTGGAGCTAATTCCTGTGCTAACACCACCTCACATTTTACTGAAGGGCAGTTCCTCTATTCCACTGCTCTTAACTTGCAACAATCACAAATTGTAAGGACTGAATTGCATGCTTGGAAATTAATAAACAGAACAAAACAATAGATAAGGAGATGTCCCATTTGAAAGATTTGAAACAGATGGGGAGGCCAGAACATGCCCAGTCTGCCTGGAGTTAAAGGGCTTAAGAGTAGGACCCAGCTCCGTGCTCCTTCCCCCATTTCTTCCCAGCAGCCAAATTTCAAATCTGAGCGCACTCACGTGGACTCTTGGCTCTGTTGAAGAGCAATTTATTATAGGCTTATTGGAAATGTGAACAAATTTAAACCCTCTTGCTTCACACACTCTTACTTTATGTATGTGTGTCCTCTGTTTTGAATTTCCTGAGAGAAAATGGACAAATAAAACTAGATGGTTTGTGACGCAGAATTACCCAGTGACTGTAAGTAGCTGTGCTAGAACTGACACGTGGCTGTGAGAAGGCATCGTCCAACCAGGCAGCCAGAAGCTTGTAAAAGAATAATTGAACGGATTAAGGGGGAGCACCATATGCTCACAATTTGCATCTGGCCACAGGCAGTACAGAGTATGCAGAGATTTCTAAGCACAGCACAAGGCCAGAAAAGGTCACAGGCACTGATATCTCTAGAAGCCAAGAGAATAAATCTCAAATGAAAAAGAGCAGCTATATGTAGGACATGGGCGTTGCTTGATGAAGGATCCAGACAGATGAGTCCTAGAGGATTTTGCTGCATCTGAAACATTTCTGTAAATGCAGCTGTGAGTGGCTGGGGACAGATCAGGAGTTGTTCCTCCGCCTCAGCCACCATTTTCTGCAGCCCAGTTTTTAGGCTAAAACACTCCACCTCTGTGGGTTTTGTGCTAAAACAAGGACTTTTAACTGGAGTGTTGACGATGAAGACACATATTGCACTCTGATGCTGTTGCAGCAGAGCAGGGAGTGCTGGGCCGCCCCGCTGTGGGCAGCACTGCCAGGAGACCCCGCTGGTTCAGCTTTCGGGGTCCCGTGGGAGGAAGAAGGATGGTCATGTTAGGGCAGCGTTGCTGGCTTACCACAGACTTGGTGCGTAGCGGCAAGTGCCTGCCGCATCACTACGGCCCAAGCACACAAGGGGAGTCATGGGAGAGGAAACTTCTTCCAGGTCCTGCCCAGACACACCAGGGCTGTTCACAGCCTGGCCCGGAAGAGATTAGAGCTGCTGCTCACAGGCTTGCATTTTCTTTCATCTTGTCATACATCTAGAAACAGCACACCTGAAGAAATAAACCCAAGAAAAAAATGGAGATAAGGTGTTCACTGTCAGTATGTCCTTTTACTCCAAGATAAATGGTTAAACTCCTCCCAAAATAACTGAACACCAAAAACAAAGCTGCTTTTGTGACGGGAAGTTCAGTAAAGATGTGGGACTCAACTTTTCTGCATGCTGAACTGTCTTCTCCAAGCTTATAGCCAAGAACAGGACACACTGGGAGAGCCTAAGCACTGGCAGTACAGCAGAGGCAAAGTGATGCTTGCCCGCTATATAGGGAATAGATCTTCAGGCTTGCAATCTCAGCAAAAGGAGGAAGATGTACTAATAAAGTACTCTAAATACAGAAGTGTTTATAGGACATGTTATATAACACCTCCTTGAGCTTCATGCCTTCTCCTTCTCTGACAAACACCACGAAATGTTTTATCTTGCTGCCTCTTTATATTAAAAGGAATCTAATTTTAAAGTCAGAAACTGGGCCACTACCTCATGATTTAAAGCTACAAATTAGCATTCACTTAAGAAAAGTGCTTGCTTTTCACTGTGTTTTATTTGCTGTTTCTACCATACCTTTTTCCCCCCCAAATAATATGCTTTTTTGTTTACAGACTAATGCTGAAAGCAGCAGTATTTCCACAATTTCAGAATGCACTTGAGAAAAAGTTATATTTAAAAATACATTAGTTGGAGAAATACACTAAAAAGGCTTAAGTAATTTAAGATAGGTGGGGTGATAAATTACATCTGTTGTTCTTTGCAAATAAATGTCAAATAACAAACCTGTGAGCTTAAAATAAAAGATGTGAACAGCTGCTAAACAAAGAGGCCAGAAGTTGCAGCAGAATAAGCCTTTTCTTAATATACTGTGAGGAAAACAGTCTGGGTTTGCCTAGTTAACATGAGTAGATGATAGTCAGATCCCCATATAATCCTGAAGTGGAAAGAAAATGCAAATAAAATGACACTTCATCCCAACACATCCAGAAGAGCAAATACAGTAACTACGTTGCTGTCTCAAATAGGTCTAACTGCCATGCTAAATCTAAGGCAATAGCACAAACATTTTGAACGTAATAAAAGTTTTGCCACTTTCTGCAGAAAGGCGTGGGTTATGATAAATAGATGTGCTACCTCTGGTCTTTAAGGACAGGGTTTTTTTAAACAGTTTGATTTATAATTGCTCAGTCCTGTGCCGGAAAGGAAGACAAGGCCAGCCACATAGGAAATAGCCGACAAAAAGCCCATGCTGGGGGAGTGCATCCCGGGAGTACATGCATGGGAGGGAGCCAGCTTTGTAGCACTGCAAGAGGTTCAGCTGGCAGCACACCAGGAACATTTTGCTCCCAACTTGGAGTGAGTATGGGAAGAGGTTGGAAAATACAGCACCTTCGCAATATGTCATTTCTCATTGTAATTAAAAGCTGTCGTGGCTTGAGGGAGGAACGTAGGGAAAAAGGAGCAGGAAAGAAAGTGTATGGAAAACACAGGAGGAGAAGAGAGAATATGAAATATGGAAGAAAAAAGGAAAAAGGGGGAATAGAGCGGATGGACTACGAGAGTAGAAATAGGCAAAGAGAGAGTAAAAGGAATAGGAAAGGAGAAAAAGATCAAAGACCAGGCTGGTTTTACCTAGCAATAAGCTAAAAAGTGGGCCCATGTGACCCGGTCTGGGGCCCAGCAGAGCTGCTCTCAGGAGCAAAGCCTAAATCTAGTAAAGTCAAAACGCCTGCCACCCAAGGCCCCTTTTCACCCACCCAAGCCTTACACAGAGGTTTTACTGACCACACATGTTAGCATCTCCATACTAAAAGACTGATGAGGTAGAACACGTCGGGCGTCCGGGCAGGGCCTCAGCTAAGCGACACAGCCGTTTGTACCTGGGGAGAGCCTGCTTTACAGATTATTTCCATCGTGCAAGATACAGTCTCGTCCTTTAACAGATACTAAAACTGCTAATTTGCACTGCTGGCCCCATTTTACTCTGACATTGGTTTCCCTGTTTTCCACAGGACTGTTGTCTTTCCATTTCTTCAGCAGATACCTTTCCTACACTTTCCTTTTCCTTATCATCCCTCTTTCACAGCCTTAAAAACTCGGTTAAAAGTGTAAGGGGAGTTGCTCCTCGATATCTACTAGAAAGATAAAAGCAGCTCTCTTCCCTCTCCTCCCCATGGCGTGGGGCTACCGAGCGAAGGATGCGATGGGCAGGGAGACCCATGCTGGGGGCAGCAGAAACGCCCAGCGTCAGGCTGAAGTGCAGAGCTGGCCAGGGAACAAATCCATCTTGCGATCGCATTCGAGGTTTTAAAATCTGTTTTTGTTTCAATGAGGAATTAAAACAAACCCTTTCAAACACTTCTGTGAAACAGAATTGTGTTGAAACATCTGTTTTCTAGCGGAAGACTTTTTTATTACTCTCTCTCAGGACACGACCAGGGACTCTGTCCTAGATCCTTCCAATTAAATAGTTTGTTAATGTCGCCATTAAATTTTTCAGCTACACCAAAATAGCATAATTTGTGCATCAATGACAAAAGTATAGTAGATGGCAGGGGTTGCGAGGGAAGAGTGTTGAAGTGTTTAAGCCTCAGGAGAGGAATAAGGAGGATCACAGCCAGAAGCCTTTGACCTACCTACAGTCGGTACCAGCTATCTTGTCCCTTTGTCCCTGTCATTCTTTATCATCTCTGTCCCTTGAATTTGCCACAAATTAGTCTAGCATTGCCACCAGCACAGGAGCAAGTCTGGACTGCACCTCATCTTTCCTAAGTAGATCTGCTTCCTGTTATTAGAGGGAACTAAATAATGCATCTGCCCTCCAAAACACAGGGACTCACTGGCTTTAGTGTATCGATGCCGTTCGATGATTTCTTGAGCATGCACTTAGCGGAGGCTACCTTCTGCAAGGCCATGGACTGCAATACCATTCCTCATATTAAACATTTATCATTCTTTTGCCATTAACAGCTTCTTTTCTTCCCAGTTATACATGTAGAAGACCTGAATTTAACTGACCTTTTTGTTAGGTTACTGCTCAGACGTTACATACAAAATACCCAGTAAGTGAAAAAAACTCTTTGTCTCTACTGTATATACCTACAAATAAACTACCCAAGTTTCCCTTAATAATGAAAAATTCAAAGACACTTCACATGCACCTATTTCTCATGAGAAAAGGAAATCTGAAATCAATACATTTTTCAAGCTCTATTTCACAAGGGTTAGTTAATTTAATTCCTGGCAATGAAACTGGAAATTATTTCAGATTCAAAGAAAAGCAGGGCTAGGAGAGACAGAACCAACTTGCAGTAAATGCAACCTTTGTCTGAGGTCGTGGGGCGAGACCGGAACCTGTTGTCTTCTGAGCTGCTGAAAACTTTCCACGTGGGAAAGAAATACTGGGTATTGGTGTTCCAACCAGCATCAAAAATATGAAAAATGGAGGTTCAGTAGAGGTACAAAGATCTGTTTCATATGAAATATTTTTTCCATTTAAGTTTCACCTAGAGAAGTAATTTGGTTTTGTAAAAACTTTTTCAAGGGGTCTGTTTAGGCACTCACTGTTAAAACCAGGAATATGAACCGGCTAATTTTTGTCACTGTTTAGTTCAAGTAAAATAAAAAATAAAACTGATATTTCAGTTTTCTAAGCTACACCAATGAGATGCTGTTTTATAATGAGAGTTATTTTGAAATATTAAAAGAAATTGTTGCTAAGGATTAAGAATCTACTAAGTAGTGAACTGAAGGTTCTACTTTTTTATCTGGGGAATCTGAACTTTAAATTTCCACAGTTGTTTTTCCTATCACTTCAGCTGTGGAAGTTTTTGGAGTCCAGTAGGGATTCTAAGGATAAATACACTGAACATTTTGTTTTCGGCATTTCCTCAGAAGCAGAGGACATAACGTTAGAGAAAACATTACTCACTTCTGTGATCTGTCACATCATTCTAATGTAAGGAATAATATTAAACATCTCCCAGAGAAAATTAGATTTCAAGTCCATTAATTTGGACAAACTTTTATTGTGTTGTCTTGATGTCAAATCCAGTATAGGAGCTTGATTTCAAGAATGGTCTTTTATGGATCCTGCTCAAAGAGTAAAAATTTGAGCTGGACAGAAAAAAAAAATCTCTAAAACCTTTTCCAATACGTAATTTTTTTTTTTTTTAGTTTATTTGCAAACACTGATCCATACAGCTCTTGTTGATGCCTTACAGCAAAGCCAAGTTTACACGGTGCTGGGCAGTTCCTCCTTGCCCTCAGGAAGAGGCATGGAGCCAATGGAAAGGAAAGAGGAAACCAGCAGCAAAATAAAATGCTGTGCTTTCTTCTTCTTCTCCTCTAAATGGAGAATTTACAGTATACAAGTCTTTTTTAATGTTACCTCTACAAGTACACCATTCCTATTACCTCACCTGGGAAGCAAAGGGTGGGAAGTGTGACAGCAGCAAACAAGACAAACCAGCATCTCTAAGATACAGTCCATATTACTGAAGTACTGGAGAACTTCAGAGAGCAAAAATGCTACTGGAGTCTTTGCAGAAAGCAGTTTCACTGAGAGTGGAGCTGGACACATGACGGCCTTATTGGACTTGCAATGAGGCAACCCAAGAGGAGGACAGAGTTTGGTCTTCGCCAAAGACTCAGAGAAGCACCAGGAAGAGTCCCTTCCTTGCCAGGCCACAGCAGTCACTCACCCACTTTCCTCCAACATCATCACCTGTTGGGACTGCAGGACCGCCACAAGCTGGAGGCTCTTGTCTACCTCAGACGATATTGCTGGTGTAGGCTGCAAAACGTTCCTTCTCAGGGGAGGGTGTAATAGGCAGATAGAGCATAGATTGACTTTCACATCCTAGCCTAAGCTTGGTAAAATGTAAAGGTTTATAAAAAAAGCATAAAAAGCATTTTAATAAAATAAGGAGCATCATTACAGACCAAATTTCTATCTACAGCTCACTTTCAGAAAAAGATTGTTTCAGAAAGATTAGGTTTCACATTTGTGTGCAGATGGGCACTCCCACTATTGAAAAAGGTTAAGTCAAAATTTTCAGACCTGAGTTCCTAAGCTCATAAGTTAGATGTTGGGCCCCTCCACCAGGTTTCAAGGTTTTCCAAGTAACCACAAACAGAAGATACCGACATCACTGAAAGGCAGGTTGCTTCTTCGGGTGCCCAGGTGTGACGCCGCACAAGCCTGGCACTCTGGCACAGACAGCAGAGTGCCCGGTACCAATGCTCCCCTGCCCCAAGCTTCCCACTCAGGACAAGACGGTGCCATTTATTTTGGCTGTGGCAAGCAATGTTCAGTAAAGCAAGTTCAGAAGAGAAGAGATAGCCTGAGATGTCAGAAATGAATAACTTCTCAGATCTAGGCTCCAACCAGTTCAAAAACTTTTCTGCTGACAGTAGGTTGTTTTCAACAGTAAGAATGAACTATTTATCTTTATCCTTTGAAGCTGTGCCATTCACACCAATAAATACACAAGGGTCCTGAAACGGATACTTACTAAAACAAAACATCTGTTCAAAATTAATATCTTTGTTTCAAACCACATTGTACACAAAAATTCTTTGGAGTTTTTTAAAAACAAAAGCAAGAAAAATAAAGGAAAGGAAAAAAATTTAAACAATTCTGTTCCTATGCACCAAGCAGTAATGTAAAATAGAAGAGTTATGTCAGAGCGAATCACTACATGGGTATGCTTTCTGTAAGTCAAGCCAATACAAATTTCATAAAATTTTCCTCGTTAGAGGTACAAGCCATCCGTTAAAAGAATAACATTGTCATGCCATAATATTATCATTTGCACTGCTCCAGCTGAATGTGAAGTTGCCTATAGCATTGAAACAACAATATCAGGTATCACGAAAAATGTGTCTAGACTCATGACAGCACACTCCCTGAAGGCAGCCTGACACTGGGAGCTGAAATCTTAATTATGGAGGTACTGCTGAGATATTATTTTCTTCCAAGCATTATGTTACTGGTGCACTGAAGTTATTAAATAGGCATCTATGAAAGTGAGTATCGGTTTACTGTGATTTCCTAACAAATATAATAATTAATCCTTGCACACTGTGCTTGTATTTGAGATTTAACTTTGTCATTCAGGTTTTTACATAGCATTTAAGAATGGGTTAGCCATTGCAATAATTACTTATGGGTGTCCTCACTTTTTGCTCAATAACTTCTAAATAGCCATGTATAAAAATAGTTCAGATTATGTATTATAAGATCAATAAACAAATGAAGACTTTTTAATAAATTCCCACAGTACTTCTATTACCCAATTTCATAGTCAAATTTGTGACCATCTGGCAGCTACACAAAGGACAAATCATGATACAAAGCCTTACCCGATACCACATGAAGCTGACACTTCAGGGTATAATCAAGGTTGCAGAGGTAGTTTAACAAATGTGTAACTCTAGTTATTTTCTGTCACATTAATATATTTGGATCATTAAGATAAAGAAAGTAAATTCCAAGGTTATTTTTGAGTATAAAATGTAGAGCATTTGCAGGAACCACTCTTTACCTGGTTTCTAATTTCCAGAGAGGTCACGGGAGTCTACACAGGTCTCCATCCTGTGACAAAACCTACCAACTCTTTACTGTATTTATTTCATGAAATTCGTATTTATTAAGTTACCCCTGTTCACATTGCTCACAGATATGCAGTGTTATTTTCTTACCAGAATGAGCAGCATCTGTATTCATCTTATTGATTCAATCTTATTTCAGAACTACAGTAACTTAAGGCCACACTAAAGCCTGGTGTCCAGCAAGTTCATTAAAGCACCTAAACAAAAGCATTTTATGCTGTTTTTGTAAGCACCATAGCTATTCACATTTAGAAATAACTTGAGAAAGACTCCACCTCAAATTCCACTCCCAGCAATTCATTAACTGATCATGAAAAGAAGAATGTGCGTAGAGATTTCTCACAACTCACCCTGAAGTTTTCTCCTCCTGTCTGCTGCTGTCACTCCCCACTTGTGCAATGCCAGAAGCATCCTTTTGTACCTTGAGGCATTTAGACATGTATCAAAGCCTTTTTTTTTTTGTGGGTTTTTTGGGTTTTGTTTGTTTGTTTATTTTTTAAGCAAAGAGAACTCCTGAAAGATATTGCTATGGGAATCAAAGTAGGGCAGCAGATAACTTGAAGTTGTATTATAATCAAAAGATGGTCCAAGGCCACTTTTCATAAGCTTGAAATTAAAAGCGACACTAAAATTTTTCATAAAGAGCTGCAGATGATCCATTACCTCATTAGAGCCTAAAGCACTTGCACAGATTTGAATTCTAGACAACTGACTTTGTCGCATTCATTTCATTTTCAAACCTTTTCTAATTATTTGAAGGGCTTTTAAGCACCATAATGTATGAAAGAATTATGTATAGTCATTGTAAACTGATACACTCTTTAAAAAGAAAGGAGGGGAAAATGTCCAAGTACAAAATTAATTCACAATTGTGTTTGAAAAGGTGTTAAACTGTAGTAAGGGATACAGTGCAAGAGTTGCTTACTGTATGTATTGGCATCTAAAGATCAATATTTCAAATCCATACATGTGGAGCACAACACGTAAGATATCTACTTTCAGAGAGCGGTGTTTGTCTTAGAGTAACACAAGGAAAGGTTAATTCCTACTATGTTGGTGCAGGCAGCAATTACAGGACAGATTTAACATGAGCAGTTTGAGAACAATAGTTTGAAGGATTTTTCATTTCATTTTCAGCTGCTTCTAAAACACATTGTCAGCTGCCAGGGTTGTTTTATTATGACTTTCCGATTTACCCCTTCAAAAGGAACTCATTACTTTGGCCAAAAATGCAATGACATGCCAGCTCCTTCCAGCGAGAGAAGGCTGCAGCACGAACATGAGAGGAAGTTATAAAAATACATTTGAATTCAGCTGTTTTGTTATGCAAGGTCATATGCACAAAGAACTAGTGATCACGTATCAGCTGCAGACCTGCAACATGAATAGAGACAACCAGTAAGGGAAAGATTCTTGTATTTATTAGCTCTGCTTTTAGGTCTCCCTCACAGCAAAAACACCCTTAAAACCAGGCTTAGTAGCTCGAGCGATAATTCCTGTCTCCCAGTTTCTCTTCAGCAAACTAGCATCAAACCCGTTTCTGCATGCAGTTCCACAAAACCACCACCATACGACCACATGACTATGGTCATATTGCTATTTTAGTCCATCAAAAGAGCTTTCACATTGCTTTCATATGTTCCCTTACACATTTTCTTTGTAGACTAAATTAGACATCGATTTATAATGTAAACTGATGCAGAGAAACCTCATTATTTGAAGTGTCAGGAACCAGTATAAATATCAAAGCCCAGAAGCCATTAAAATGTTTGTGATACCGGATTAGCACTTTAAGGTCTCCTAGAAAAAGCCTGAAAATCAAACCCACACACCACAACACAAAGAGCTCATAGAAAAGACACAATGAGGGACTGAGACATCAGTTAATTTGCTTACTAATTTACAATAAAATTGCCTACTGGAAGCAAGGAAAGGAAACACCACAGACAAGTACACTGCAAGTACTATGGTGAAATCTGTCGTTCACCTTCATCATTTGAAGTGATGGGACTAAGACCTTCTAAAGGTGCACGTGTGGTTTAAGATACACATGACAAAGCAAAAGACAATTTATCCTTCATAAGTATTTCTAAGCCAAAGAGCATTCTGCTTCAGGAGTCGGTTTTTGAAGAAAGGGTGGTAAGCTCAGATGAGGGACAATCTTCCCAGACCCTCCAAAAAGAGCATGCCGGACCTTTATCACAAACCTCTTGTGATTTCTCTCCAAATGTCAGAGCCAGCACAGTTACACCCAGATACTGAAGTGGAAATGTCTGCCATGTTTCCACAGGATGACCTTCATTCTCTTAACCTGTGGTCAAGACAGTACAGAGGACAGATCCCTGAAAAGTGAGACCTGCCTTTTGCTCCTTCACCATCTGCTAGCGGGATGAAATGGTAACTTGATAAGCTTTCAAACAGTGGCCATCTGCAATTCAAGCCCAGCAGCACTGTGAATGCATTAGCAAAGATGTCTATTTGCAATTCAAACATCTTTTCAAAGCTTCCCCCCCCCCCCCGAGATTGACCACGAAGGATTTATTTGCTGTTTCTTTTTTGTAATTAGAAAGGTATCTCTGATCAAAAACAGGGAACAAAAATACTTTCTTCTGAAGCTTAGGCTCAATATAATCAACTTATTCTATTGAATCTGAAAGTAACTTGTGTCAGAAGTCAGGACATGAAAGTGAAATTTTTTGTTGGAGCTAGTGCTACTTTTTTCATTCTTTCTTCTACTGTATTTTGCTTCTGAACTAGCTTTTAGTGTTGAAAATTAACTTAATTTGAACAAATGCATTGCTTTCCTGCTACAGGGAATTACTCCACACAGAGTAACACAGACTGTAGAAGCGTGTATTTTTGGAAGCAGTATATCCAGATCAAGCAGGACAGCAGAGATGGGTTAACTTTAGATTTGATCTTTGAAAAAGTAGGATTTTTTTTTTTTAAGGAACCTAGACAGTTTCACAGAACAAGTCTCTAAAAATAAGTCTGTATGACATTTCATGGAGAGAACTAAAAATCTCACAGTTATGAGGACAGAGATGAGAGTAAGTGAATAGTCTTTTTCTCTACCATTATCATAGTCAACCTAGAGCGAACATGAGAAAAATGAATTATGGATTTCTCCCATGACCTCTCCCTCACACCAGGGAGCAGCAGCAGCACAGAAAAGGAGGCAGTAACACACCACTCTGCCAGGCAGCAGCTTCCTCAATGCTGGATTTCTGCAACTAAGAACTCTCTTGGTAGTGTCTCAACTCACCAGCTTGCCGATACTCGGAAAATACCAGAGGAAGCAACAGAATTCCTCCCGGGTATCTTCAGATAACATCTCTTTTGAATAATACCTCCTTTATTTCCAGTGTAGAAATCCCAGTCAAATAGCCTGACACTTAACTGGGAACACAATCCACTGGCCAAGTCTCTACCCTCATCCTTTTACAGATGTGCTAGAGAGCTTTAGCTCGTGGCAGTACCTGATGGTCTCAGGTGAATAATTCCCTCATCCCGTACCTGGTTTGACAGGCAAGAGAGAGTTTGTTAAACAAGTCCTGGCAGAAGATCTGGTTAAGAAATTAGGCATCTCATGACAATCAAAGTAGAAACTGGTTAAACAAAACTCAGTGCATAATAATCATTAGTGTTAATCAGCAACTTCAACAAGGAAAGAAAATACTTTAAGAAACAGACAAAACAATTTTGGGTAGAGTAATTCATAAAGACAGCATTCAGTGGTAAAGCAGAAAGGGAAACATGCTTATTTATTATATATTCATATGAGAAGTGCCTCCTTCGGTAAGAATACCCATATTAATGCATCTTAGAGAGGGGTGGAAATGGAGAGCTTTTGAGCTCACTACACCAACCAAACTTTGAAATAGCTCAGTGTTTGTATGGACACTGCTCCTTCTCAAGTCATCTGAAGTTTGCAGACAATTGAAGGCTGGAAGAAAGGAGGAACAATACTGCTCTTATACATTTAGCTGGTGGAATGAGTAGAACTGAAAATGAATATTGATATACTCTTTTTAAAAGACACATGCCTATTTATCTGGGTCCTGAAGAAACATCAGGGAGGGACTTCTGGTTAAAAAATAGGCTAGAACTCAAGCAGCTTTTCAGTCTGCAGTAGATGCAGGAACAAATTTGACCAAATTACTCTTCTTAGAATATTACATAGAATACATTTACTTTCGTCAGCTGCTTATATTATAATCAAGATTGTCTTTTAGTATGTACAATGTATGACAAAATGAAGCTTTCCTCTGTCCCCCCAGGTATGGTTGCATCCCCTAGTGTTTGCATCAAGGCTAGCAGTATCATCTAGACTAAACTGGAAATAAGAGAGTCTTAAAAAGATGCAAGCTTATCATTCCAAATTATAATCACTCTCCAAGGGAAACATTCCCTTATGAGTAGATTATTGCATGTGATTTTAATTTCGTTTCCTATACTTTTCAGAAGCATTTGCTTGTGAACTTGTCACCACCTATGGTAACATACCACTGCTCTAATTCAGCACAACAATGCATTTATTTCACTGTAATATATTAAGTAATCTTCTACATTTTCGTTATGCAGGTAAGAATAACTTCTTTTTCCCCAGAAAGGTTCATTGCAGTTCATTCACCTTAAGCAACACACTAATTTTAGTGTGACAGGCAAGGATTGTACTCCCTTGGCACCAGGGAGTACATGGTGCCTTGTTCCCACTTTGCAGAGCCTGGCTGACTGATTAGCATTAGGTGACTTCAAGTCTCAGAGGTTTTACTAAATTTCAGATATATTCATATTTCCTTGGCCAAGGGATTAGCTCATTCTCTGGAGGTTTCCAATTTTAGATGGCTCTGAAACACTTTTAAAATATTCTCCATGAAAAGCAGGGCTGTCACTCAGAAGAAAGTTTTGAGGTGCATGGAGCACTACTGAGCTGAGGAACATCTGTGTTTTCACATAGCAAAGAGCATGCCACAGTATGGCAAGCTTTTCGTATTGCAAAAATGTTTAGCTAACTTCATTCTGCTAAGTTAAAGTGTTGCAGTTATCTCAACCACCACCTTGAATGTTTCGCTGCCATAGTAATCTCTCTTTTCAGTAAATCAAGCAAATCTTTATAGGATGCTATCTGCACACCTGTTATGAGCTAGAAGCAGCTTTCCACATACGAAGTCATGTAATTGAAAAACACAAGCATGAGAACATGTCAAAGACTTTCAGCGTTTTCTGTTACTAAAGGAAATATCTTCTGATGAAATAATTTAATTGTAGGGGCAGATTCTGACACCCAAGGTCTCTCAGTCAATTAACAATCAGGTCTAAGAATTCCAGTTTTCACAGGTCATCTAAGGACGTTATCCAAATTGCATTTATATACGCACACACATGCAGGCACACACACAAAGTTTGAGTGTTTGGGCGCATGAACTCAGAAAGGAAAAGAATGACAAACAGGTTCACCTTTTGGTTATTTAGACCTCTGGACTGCCTGAAATCTTTGTTCCTCCTAGGGAAGAGTGAAACAATTCCTCCGCATTAGCCCACAAAAATCATTTAGAATTGCAGCCAAAACATGGAATGAAATAAACCCATATGAAAGAAATTAGAAGTTTGTTAATTTATTTTCAAACACACCCCACAGCTCTGCTTCCCCTCTTCAGGGATCAGAAGCAGAAGTACCAAAATAGAGTGAAAGGCACTTCTTCCACTATTCCTTTCCTGGCTGAAACCAGGAAACACTGGAAGTCTCACAGGAAAGACCTTTAGGTATGCTTCAAATAAGTGGGGAGTTTTGGATAATTATCTGTCCCTTGGCCAAGTTTCCCTAGCTGTTCATTAAACTACACTATTTTTTTCTGATCACTGAATACATACAGTTTATTTTGGCTTTCATCTAGGTGAACATTTCTTCCATTTTCTCTAATCTTCTCAGAAAGCACAATATTGAGAAATGGTTAAGAAACTGAGGAGCCTGAAACTCCTGAAAATGCAACCTAGGTGTTTGATGATTTATTTTTATTTTTTTAAATGAAAAGCCTACACACTCCAAAATTAGCTTTTAAGATTTTTAGCTCTTCTGTATGCAGATCAGGACCTGCTGTAGCTTTCAGAAAATAGCTAGGGAACTAAACTCCTCCTTCAGAAATGTTTTTCTTACTGGCTAATTTTTTTCTGAAGTCATAAGGAAATCTTCTGGAAAGTTATTTATATCAATAGCTATCACACCACTAAAGTCATCCGATCTAATCATCCCCAGAGAGCTGCAACAATGGGAATTATAAATAGCAAAAATATCCTGGATATCGCCTCCACTATTTTAAACACACTGGTCATACAGACTAGTAACTAAGAAGAAATCTTGGGATATGATCCCTCAGTTTGGATGTCAGAATACGTACACATTTGTCATTGCCAAATGGTATTCCTAAGGACCAGATGCTTTTTTCCCAAGCAAAAACCATTGAACACAACAAAGGTTTTATAATAGCCCATATATGTTCTTCCTGGCTCCTGGTTTCTCTCATTATCATAGAGGTAGGAGCAACTAAAGGGATAACTGTAACTGATAGATGGCATGGAGATGCAATAGATGAGACACGATAACAAAAAGCACTATCCTAGCTTCTGAATGGAAGAAAGATTGCATTCAAGTAGTTGTTTCTTCTGAGTCCATTTGTAGATGAAGTAAATTTTGCCATCATCTTCATTGCAACTTATGAGTGTCCAAAAGAGACTGACTTCAACAAGGTCTCTGTTTCATAACCTAGTTCTCCATTGAGTTCAAATCCAAAATGCTTTAGATAGTAGAATATGCATTATTTCAATAATATCTAAGAATGTTTTTAATTCTTTCATGAAATTATACTCTTGCCCTCTCTGATGAGTACTGCAGGAGAAAAGCCGGGATAACTTAGCCCCTTTTCACTGTTTAGGTTTTGCAGTCTTCAGCAGTTCCACCAAAGATCTCCTTATATGTAGTTCCTCAGCCAACTATATTATATAATATTTCTAATGTCAACAAAAATAGGAGTGGTTAGTCAGATGCCATTGATGCGTTAAAAAAATAATTATCAATGTCACTCCTGAGTATGAAGTCATTTTACGTGAAACTAAGACAGCACGCAACACAACCTAGAATGCCTGAAAATATTTTGTAGCATGTGCAAAATACGACCACTATTCTGATATGGATGGGGTTTTTGGTTACTGAAACAGAAGGAAATTCTTTAATAACTGACAAATCTACATGCAGGGAAGCATCCTGGAAATAGTTAAGTAAAATTAACAACTTTAAAAGTGTTGATTACACTTTTCAGGATTTCTTTTCTGTATCTTTACAAATATATATTATTTACCAGTATTTTTTCCTGTCCTCCAATAACATCCAGGTACCTAATAAACACTACACACTCTATATTCAATTCCACCACTGGAACCCACTTATAATGTCCTATAGCATCCAGTTCTGTTCAAGGATCTTGTGTGTCTACCAAGGTAGACAAAGAAACAGAATGGACATATCTTGACCCTTCCTTTTAGCCTTTATGTGACTTTTGAAAGTTGAGAACATTGTGATACTGACAGTTCAGTCTGTTTCATTACATACTTTAGTTTTCAAAGATAAACTTCAACCAGCCAGGTTGAAATTTCTTCTTCTTGCACTCTGGATTTTTTTTTTTTTTATGTTTGATAGAAAATAGTTCAGCCATTTTTGGAATAAACTTGGTGAAAGATCGCTTTGCCAACATTCATATTTTTCATCTGTTTTCTGAAGAGACATAATGATTTATAACAGGAGCTTGAAATCTGGCAGCGAGACAACCCTTAAGTTAGAATGGTATCTTTTTTTGTCCCCAGGAAAATCCATTCTTAATCAGCTAGGTTAAGAGTTACAGAAAAATCCCAGGTGGTATTTACAAAACAAGCTTACATTTTGATTTTCTGAATGTTTCAACAGGAACATGCAAGCCCTGAAGTCTACTGAGCCTCTTAGCCTGAGCAGGTACTACACATCTGGAGGTACAGCTCAGGATAGCTTTATCTTGAACAGAGCTCTGTTTTCTTACAGCAAAACTATGACATCAATAGAAGGAAGTATAATAGAAGAGTTAACAAAAAAGAAAAAGCTAACTAGAAATTTGTTGGGTATTAAACACTCTTAACACTATTTATACACTGTAAGACAGCATTAAGAGCCTTTTAAGCTCAGCCTGTGTAATAATTTCCCTAGAATTTAAGGGCTTGTTCTTCAGTTGTTGTAACTCAGCTCTATTAATATCAGCGGAGTTACGTTAGTTTGCCCTGACTAATATTCTTTAGTTAAGGAGCCAAGCAAATAAAATCACTTTGTCTGTGCTTGTAAAGCACAAATATCATCTGAAAGGCTCCTTCAGTGCAAAAAACACCCCCACGCACAGCACCCCAATATAGGGCACAGCCCTGAACTGGTTGCACATTCCAAATCGCAGGTCAATAGGAGTTTCACAAGGGTACCCTAGGTCACTGCTTCCTCACAGCAACTTCAGAGGGAGGGGAAAAAAGGGTTTGAAAAACATTCCAGATTTCAGCAGAGTTTTTCTAGCTGTGCAGACACAGAAGTCACTGAAATGTCCGGAGGGACAGCCTTAGCAAGCCTGTGACCTTCTATGACAAACTGGACCATGGCATTTCAGAAGGGATTTGGTCGGGATTGTTAAACACATGCCAAAAAGAGAACTGCTTCTTGGATTTTTTCAGTCAAGTAGCACTATATTTGGACTGGAAACAGCCTGTGGATGAGCAGGAATAACCATTAGAAGGCAAGTGAAAAGTTTCAAGCAGATACGACAGTCAAGGAAGAAACAACTTGAACGTATCTGGGCAAGTTTCCATATTGACTCAAGCAACACTTTTTCCCATGAATCAGATTCAAAACAAACAATATATTATAGTCCATATGTTGATTAAAGAAAACCCAAGCAGTGCAGAGACACGCACCAGCCTACCGAACACCGACTGAACAAAAGCTGGATTGCTTGCAAGCCATGGAAGTTAATCAAACAAATAAAGAGCCCCAAGTTTTCAGGATAAAGAGCCTGGGTAAGACTTCTCAGCAAGATGAGGTTGTGAATACTGAGGTAAGACTGAAAGCAAACTGCCTAGATTGAAATTATACAGCCTAACTAGATGACAAGTATTATAAATGAACAGTGCTTTGAATACGCAGCCGTCATAAGGCTCAGAAAACTGTAAGGTTGGTTGCAGATAATGTGCTTAGAGAACCTGAAGTTCTCTACCTACCTGAAGTCATGTGGATTTGCATGAGAAATTTGAACTGCAGAACAGTTTGCAGAGTTCAGAAGATCTTTTGGCAGATTAAACATGTCCCCAGTAAGATGATACTGAGGATAAATATGCAAGAGAAATATATAAATGCTGTTTTCACAAGAATAGTGCTGCTTTCTTAGAACTGACTGTATTTTAAGGGAAGAAAGCTCAAATGCAGTCCTCACAAGACGCCAACACACTCTATCAAACAGTTAGTAAATGACACCACTTAGCAAGTTAAAATGACATGGTACATTTTAAAATTCAACACAAACCCAAAACCATATTCTACAGGAGAAGGAGGTACTTGTTAAGCATAGCATATTGCTGCTGTTTACAAAACAATTGGGAATTGCACTCTAACATAGCCCTAATAACAGTAATGCTTACTGCATACAGCTGGATTCACTGAGATATTTTATCAGACCTTGAATTATCTGATAAGTTGGTCCTGCATAATAAGAAACAGGAGGCCACCTTTGTTCTTTCTCACAGAATTTAACAAGTCAAAAGTAGAAAGGAGCCCTGTCAAATGAGGACAAATTTGACTAGAAGCATAAAGTAGATGAGTTGCTAAATTTCAATTGCTTTAACAAAATGATCTAAGCTTACAGGATTAATAGCCACAGCAAATCACAAAATAAAATATATTATTGTCACTGTAAGATTAAAGTGGAAGAACTTAGGTTTATAGATGTATTAATGGAAAACAACATTTCTTCTGTTTGAACAGTACTGAACATGTTCACAAAAACCAAGAAATACCTTGTCATTTAGACAAATTCTGAAAATGCAATTCACTTATAGATTTTTTTTTTTTCTAAGTGATGGATATATGTAAAGGAGTTGTTTTCCAGTTTTGTACATCCATCTTCATTCCCTTATACTGTTTTCAACTGCTTCCATCCAGAATGACTTTTGTTAGTGTCAAACTACACAGGGAAAGTTTCAACCAAAAAAATGTGTCATCTATAAACAAATAATGTTTACCATATTATGGCAACCATAATTCTTTGCCATTCAATCTGGATCTCCGCAGCCTTTTTCTTGTCTATAGGAACATTTAGGTAACAGCAGACTTAATGAGTCCCAGGTAGTGTCAAGAAGAGAGACATAGAATTGTGCTGCTTCCAAGTAACAGCGATCCTCCCGAGGCAGCCACAACAGCAAGCTGTTATCGGTCAAGAAGATCCTCAGTATTAATGGTTACCTCCCACATCTCTATGTGCCTTATTGTACATCTGCCACAGTTATTTGGAGCATACAGTGTTTTAAGAGTTGAATATTACAATCTGCATGTTGCTCTTGCACTGATCTCCAGTGCCTAATTCTTATAGAGAAAACTTAACAGCTTTTTGTCACCTATCTCCCAGTTCTGCTTTGCAGGAAGTAATGGTGACATATTGGCCAAATTTGCTGCATAAAGACCACAGGGGTTTTCAGGAGGAAGAATTCCACATCTTTTTAAGATTAGTTGGGTTTTAAGTACGGTCTCTAGGTCCAGTCTGAAACTACAGATATAGAAATTAAGTATGTGCCATCATTTCATACACACATACAAGTTGCACAGGGTATAGTGCATGTGAACACTTCTTTACAACTCTAAATAAAAAAGTAATAACAGTGGGTGTTTAACAGCTTATCTTAAGATACAGTTAACAGTAACCTGGCTTTCACTTATCAGTTTAAAAGTGTATCCCCATAGGTTCAAGAAATTCTAAAAGAAAAAAGTAAGAGTAGGTCTGGTAACCTTAACTAATCCTTATGAAGTCATTAATGTTAAGATGAGGAAAGCAAATATGGGTCATCTGACAACTACCAGGCACGTTAGTTATCTTTCAGTCCTTGCTCTTGATTTTAAGTTGAGGCTGTACATCCCCTGCAGCATGCAGAAGGAAGAAGGGAGTGCAGCAAGGTACAACTGGGAAGAAATATTCTGAACCTGATGACAGGCACTTGTGTGTAAGACTAAGAAGTTATTTATATTTTCAGTGCTACACTTCTGGTCTTCAATGCCTAATTCCTAACATGCAGGCAAAGGATGCATAGGTAGAGACAGAGACGCTGCAGTACACGATTATACTTACTGCATTGCAGTGAGTAGCACTGTATGCTTCCATTGTATCCCCTCCATAGAAAAAACCCTACCTTTATAGAATAATATATAATTAAATAACTAGCATTTTGATTAGGGACAATATAAAGCACCGATGTCACTATTGCAAACATTTTGTAGGAGCTTTTCCTATGTTCATATTTCAAACAGGCAAGCAACATCTGCTTATTTAACAGTGAATTGTTTAAATCAGAGAACTTTTTGCATTATTAAGTTAATCAGCACAAATTATCCCAGTAGCTGTTTCATTGGATGCATGTAAGAAAACTTCTCCACAGCTATGTTTTGCTTTTAGTAGTCATGCCACCAGTAAGTACAAACACTTCAGCTACGCAGATCATAGTTTCCACATTTTACCTAACTGTTCTGTGAAACTTAACTTTAGTGCAACATGCCAGCATTTTTTTAAATAGGAAAACCAGATATTTTCACATTTAGTCTCAGTATATTCTATACACATAATTGCTTTTAAGATAATATTTATTTTAGTATATGAAAAACAATTGAATGGCATAGTAGACTACCATGAAACACTGGGCAAAAAGTGTTCTGCTGGACTGAACCAGCTGTTGAACATGTCTTTTCAAAAATCTTGAAAACCATGTTAACTGCTACATCTTACTTTTCATGCACCTCAGCAGTTCTTCGTTCTGGCTGGAAGTGTTAACTATGAAATGACTGTTCTTGCAGTATTCAGAGTTTGGCCATAGCCAAGAAGTCCTGGAGTTGTAATAGTGTATTCTTTGGGGTATATTCAATGTTAAACTAAATTTCCAAATGTTTCTTGGCTCACCCACCATTAACTGGACCTTGAACTTACCATTTGTATTCAATGGCGGGGGGCTAGCGCTGCCATCTGTTTTGACAAATGTTTTCCATTGCCTCTGCATAGCTGACAGAACATGAGGCATATTAGGAGAAGGTTAAGTTCTCTTTCTGAACCTTTTAACCGCTGAAAATTCCTTGAGTCCTCAGAACTCTCATCAGAACATACAATTAGCTAAATTGTAAATCTGTTTGTAAAGGATCTTAGTTTGTCATGAGCTGCAGGTCTTAAAATCTTCCTAGATCTTTATCACTTGTTCTCTGAGCATCTGCCTACTCTTCATTCCTTTAGGTCAAAAAAAATCTTTACTGAGTGGAAAATCATAGCTGCAGGCATTCTGAAAAAAAAAAAGCTAGTATCACTTCTACTTTTGTCTTCTGCACTTTGTTTTAAATACAGAGCACAAACCAGTTATAACTGTGCACATTAAAGAGCAGCAGTTGTGCAAAGTCAGATTTTTTTTTAATTAAAACTAGCAATCCATAAACAGACTTTGAAGAACAGGACTTTATCTTTCTTACAGTAAAGTCAAAGAAAGACTGCTTGTTTAGAGTTGTTAGTTTCAGGTGCAACTTTAATAGCTTTGGCACAACAATAGGAAAATATGACATCTCTGAACTCCATCTAATACTCAGTGCCAATAAGATCTTATTTAGCCTGCAAGAGATTTTGATAATCAGATGTATTAATAGTAGTTGCACAGCAGAAAAGCATTAAAAGCACTTGTTCCATAAAAGCTAACCATATGTAGAAGCTTCATTTCAGTGTGATTTCACAGAATGGCTGACATTGGAAAGAACCTCAGGAGGTCATCTGGTCCAACCTCCCTGGCTCAAGTAGGGCCACCTAAAGGCAGTTGCCCAGGACCATGTCCAGATGGCTTTTGAACATTTCCAAGGATGGAAACTCCACAACCTCTCTGGGCAACCTTTGCCAGTGCTCAGTCACCCACACAGTTAAAAAAAAAAAAAAAAAAAAAAAAAGAGTTTCCTGATGTTCACAGGGAACCTCCTGTGTTTCAGTTTGTGCCCATTGACTCTGGCCCTGCCACTGGGCACCACTGAAAACAGCCTGGCTCCGTCCTCTTTGCAGCCTCCCTGCAGGCAGGGAGACATCAGTGAGATCCCCTCCAGCCTTTTCTTCTCCAGCCTGAACAGTCCCAGCTCTCTCAGCCTTTCCTCACAGGAGAGATGCTCCAGTCCCTTAGTCATCTTACCTGTCCTTCACTAGACTCTTCCCTCATAGCTCCACTTCTCTCTTGTACTGGGGAGCCCAGAACTGGACCCCACACTCCAGGTGTGGCTTCACCAGTGCTGAGCAGAAGGGAAGGATCCCCTCCCTCAACATGCTGACAACACTCCTGATGCAGCTGAGGACACCATTTGCCACAAGGACATACTGCTGCCTGGTGCCCACCAAGACCCCAAGGGTCCTTTCTGCTTTCCAGCTGACTGGCCCCCAGCATGTCCACGTGTCTGGGGTTGTTCTACCCCAGCTGCAGGACTTTGCATTTCCCTTTGTTGAACTTCATGACGTTCCTGTTGGCCCGTTTCTCCAGTCTGTAAACACTTTCTAAAACAATGTGCAACACTACAGCTCTTGGGCAGAAAAGCTAGCACAAATCAGCTAAATTTAATTTAGCTTTCCAGTGAAACCAGCCTGTGGCTTGGAAACCCAGGTATCTGCTAGGTTTTCTGTTCTATTAGGTCAAAGCCTGATTTCACCTCAATTGTTAGATCTATGATGTGCAGGTCTGCACAGCCCTCAGTACCCTCAAGACAATAGCAGATCAGCATTAATAGATGAACTGCACATTGTGTTACTTCCTCAGGAGCTGAGGTAATTGCTTGCAAGACACAGGAATAAACTTGTTTTATTTTCCATTCCTTTTCCATTTAGAATTAGTCATTTATATTGTAATGGTCTGGTCTCCTCTCTTCTAAGCAGTAGCTAGAAATGGATTAGTTGCAGAGGTTTGCACTTCAACATAGCACACACCAGCTTCAGCTTCTTCAGGGCAGGTGCTTCACTGGTGTCTCTTTCAAAAGCATAGGTTCAAACTTATCCCCAGATTTGAAGTGAGACCAATTTATTCCTGATTGACAGGGACCACAAAGATTTCCTGCCTTTCTTTACAGTATGGAGTATGCCTGTGTCCACAGATTACCAAAGTTTCTTAAGTAAACCTGGCCTCTTTATTTGGATGGCAATATTAACCTCAGTGATCTTATTCTCCAAAACAAGTATGTACATTTGGTGCTTTGAGGCTGCCTTATGCGCTTGTCAACTTGAAAGGTATTTCTTGATTTCAGCCCAGGAAGATTCTAGCCTGGACTCTGAAAATCAAGCTTGATCCTTTCTGGTTGATAAACTGTCACCAGTAATAAGAATGCAGTGGTATGTAGACTTTTAATGCCTCAGGTAGATGTAGTTGGTTGGAATTCAGGGAAAATACAATTTATCTCCTTGTTTCCTTGCTTTGCAGGGCTAGTAAAACAAAACCCAGTGTTTATATTTATCACTAAACAGATGTGATGATACATATGTAAGTAGGCAACTCTTGTCAGGTAAGAAAAAAATAATTTTCATCTTGTCACATTTCAGAGGAATAAACTCAGTGTTGAATAGCCCCAAACTTAGTTTGCTTGTGTGAACCATTAGAGATAGGCACAGCAGAAACAACACTAAGTCTTTGCCCTGTCTTCACGCACAGGTACCAGGTGCGCAAAGGACAGAGCACATATCTACAGACCAGTGCTGCTCACTGCCTACGTGCCATGCTGCATCACAGGGTCACTCACACTCCCATTGCTATGTCAAAATACAAAGAGTGGGAAATATCAAAGGAAACAATGCCTATTTACACATCCTAGAAATTTTCACCAGGACTAGTTTAGGTAGCAGCGGGACCATCATGCTGGGAACAGCAGTCCCAGATGCTGCAAGCAGTAGTTGCTTCAATTGCTCCTGCAGCACAGTCTCTCCCTAGTCGCCCTTCTTCCACACACTGCCTACTCACACCCAAACACAAGTTGTGCCCTCCAGCTTTACTCACCAGGCCGAGAGCACATCCATGCCTCACTCCACCCTGTCCCCTAAGCCAAGGCCAGGTGTTACCAGCACCCACGGCAGAGCTGGGAGGAAGGCTGCTGAGCTCTTCCCACTGCAAGGCCAGGCTCTCTATCCAAGCTCCACCAAGACTCTCTATCCAAGCCACTATGGCCAAACAGCGGTCGCTCACCTGAAGACATTTAGCCTGCAGCTCAGCTAGGCAATTTCAGAGGCCACTTTGAGAGCTGGCATCATTGCATATAACTTAAAAATCACTGCATGGCACCAGCTGTAAATAAATGGTTTACATGTTTCTACTTTGAGATTGAGTAGACCCTAAACAAAAATTTATTCTATGTTTATTGGTCAATTTTTATGGAATAGTGTTAGTGACCATTGTAAGGTGACACTGTTATTGAATTTCTCAGAAATATATTTTTTCTTTGGTAGGAAATCCTACTAAGGGTCACCTGTCCAAGGTGATTTGGGAATTGCCTTCCCAATTTCAGACTTCTCATACTTACCACAGCCCAGTCAGTTTTCATTTAGTTTTATCTTCATCTGCTCTGCTAGTGGGTCACTTTAATCTCCCCAAGCTTCGCTTGCATCCTACCTTTCCCCTGGATTTTTACTATTTCATTACCTCTTTTCTTTACAATCCAATCCTGTCTCAGCCAGTGAATTACTTAATCTTTTAACTTAAAACTACATGCTTATGTTTAGATTATGGCCCTATAACCAAAAGCTTCAGCATTTTCTCCTTGAAAGGAAAGGTGAAAGAAAGCCGGAGCAGCACTGTTTCATGCCAACACCAACAAATTGCTGTTAACCTCATCCTTCACTGGAGCAAAAATGGATGAACCAGAGCAAAGTCTTTTGGTCCAGGGGACAAAGTTGGAACCTAAATAAGTGTATAAGCACAGCCCAAAAGTGGCTTTAAGCAGAGGACACATGCTAATATTTCAATAAAAAGTTAAATGGCACTATCAGAGTTACATCCATTCTAGATGGATAGTTAAGGAAATGGTCTTAAGCAGTAAAACACAAGATTTCTGCAGAAGTCTAGCATGGCATTCATTTCTGTGCCTGAGGCTTGGATGAACTACAACACGCTTCCAAGGCAAAAGAGAATGAAGGACTTCAGCTATATTCAGCAAAGTTTAGGTGTAATTTGGTGTTCTCTCTACAAGCAGGGAGAATATATATACCTGCAAGTACTTCAGACTAAAAAATAAGAAGCATTTTTAATAGAGGTTTCTTACAGTTTCCAAAAGATTTATTTTTGTAAGGCTACAGCATCACCATAAGGGATGTAAAACCTAGTTCATAAAGCTACTTATCTGGGCCCTGGAATTGGTTTCATCCAGCCTAAGTACCAACTTTGGCATCACAAGTATAAGGTTTTGCCTACATGCAGCTCTCTGTAAGACTTGATCCATTAATCCTATCAGGATACATATAGGGAAGTACATATTTATACACATATATGCATGTACATAACACCAAATATCTTTTTTGTCAAATCTCTCATGCCACTGCTTTATGTACATTCTTTCTCCTTATTCAGCACAGGCTCCAGACAGTGACAACTAACTGAGATTCTCAGAAAGCCACCTAACAATATTATCTGCTACTTCTGTTTGTCCTTTTTTAGTTCACCTGTTGTATTTTCACAGGTATGACCTAAGTAAAATTTCAGGAACAATTTTTGAAGCTTATGAATCATTTTACTGGTACCAAACTAAACAGAACATCTGTCTAGCAGCAATAAATTCTGTCTTCCTATTCTTAGAACACATACTTTCAGCCTCTTAGTAGAATCATGAGAATCAAGGGAGCTTGATGAGGGTTGCCAGTTACGATATTAATAAAACAAAGTAAGAATAGTAACGAAAAGCTAAAATTCATCTCATTTTAAAGTGACCTTTCCTAATTTCTGTGGAAAATACATAATAACCAGACACAAATGGCCTTGCATAAATCATCTCACAAGATGTGCATCTAAAATATTTGGTTTTGAACTGGAACTGAATAATGAATTTAAGCTACTAGTACAAGAGAGGAAAGGAAAGATGAAAAATTAGGCTGCCCTGCTAAGTGAGCTCCTTGAGTTTGAATAGACAAATCACATCAGCATGAAAAAACACTACTGTACAATTCACCTCACACGTGACAAGATGTCCTACCTATGATTCATGCTGCATGTCACAGAGCCATTGTCCACATGTACAAATCAAATGCAAGACACGCAATTAGATTCAAAATACTCGGTTTCAAGTGTAAAATCCCACATGGAAGTAGCTGTCACTTTTTACAGACTGGACTGCCACTAACTGATTGCAACAAAACAAAACCAGAAGAACAATGTTCTGTATCCTTTCCACATGGAGCATTTAGGTACCTGGTCATGCTATATGCACAGCCCTGTATCACACTGTGTATACATGCCAGAAATTTGTCCGAAGGATCCCGAGGCATTCCCAGCCTTAACATGGCAATCACTTACCCTACCAGGGCACAACAGAAAGGTTTTGATTTTTCCAGATGCATCAGTTGCTCCTGTGCCATCTTATGCTCTGTGAAGAATTTTAATAGTTTCCAGATGTTGGCTCATAGGGTGCTGACACAACTCTTGCACAAATTATAGTATCAAACAACAATATTATGAGAAGGAACAGAAACATAGAAGAATTTTACAGCATTTGGAAACCTTAGCTGACAAGAACAACTAAATATGATGCTGCTTGTAACACTTCACTTGTTTAGCATTACTGCCTAGGAGACAGCAAGGCTTGGGTCCTACTTCTTTGAAGCCTTTTAGATCAACAATCAGATTGGTTCTCACATTATTAGTTTTCTCACATGTGAGGAGGACAAAAGGTTATACAGGCTTTGAGTAACTGCAAAACTACTATGCATAGAGGTTACTGGAGTTTTAAATACCACTTGGCTATTGTATGGCAGCTAGATGAGATCTTAGCTCCATGAATTTAAGTAAATATGGGCATCGTTTATAGTTTTACTATCGCCTAGTGCTACTTTCCTCCAGAAGCATTTTTTCTGAAATTCTTCTACAGATGTAAGGACATTGTCCAGGTCAGACTTGCACTGCAGCACCACAACAGCATGATTGAAGCATCCCTTTTGAAAGTTATCTTTGAATTTACTATGTTATTTCTAGCATTAGTTATTATTTCTGAAATGCTATATAATTACTTAGGCAATATCACGATTATATATCAGTAACTAGATTTTGTTGGAAGTGATAAAACAATTTCATATAACACTGAAACTTCACTTTCTCTTTCACTGTACTTAGATCAGATTCCTTTCTGAAATGCACAATTCTTCATATTTGCCTTATTTGTCTTCACTTACAAAAACACATTAAGAGAAAAAGAATACAAAAGAACTAAAAAACTGATCATATTATTCATTTTTTAATCATTATCAGATTAAATGATAAATCTTTACAAAATGAAAGACAGGCAGGAGTACAGGTATAATCTAGAATTTTAAAAATACACCAACTTTAATACATTAAGACTTGAGACAGGATTAATTCAAGCTTGTCCTAGCATATCTAAAAGATATTAAACCGTGGAAAGCTTGCTATTTTTCAGAGATATCATTTTTAATATAAAGAAAAATGTAAAAAGGAGTTGTGCACACACCGTATTTAGAAACTATTGCTCCATCTATGAAAGCAGGAACAACAACTGTTCATATAAATTACAATAAAAGCAGCCAGATGATTTGTGGGTTTGTTTGTATTTAAAAAGGTGACCATGTAACAACCAGTAAACACACACCAGGAGAAGAGGAGGGAAGCCCAGTGATATTAACCATAAAACATTTGAAGGGCAAAACTAAGAAGAAGTATTATTTGATCTGTTTTAGTCCATCTGACATTTTTATGTCCACATTTAACTAGCAGGTCATTAATATCCATTCAAATGTAAGCAAGGGAATTTTGAGCCAAGATGTCTTGTTCAAAGTAATAAAACCTTTACTCACACTCAGCTTGTACATCAAACATTTCATAACTTGGCAGCCCTGAACAAATACTCAGAGAGCCACCAGCCCAAGTGCACAGAACAGACTCTGTCAGCGTCTGTTCAATTCTTGCACCACTATGGAAAAAACAACAATTACCATTTAAGTTTTTCCTCAGAGAAGCCTGGCTACATATGGGGGAGCAGGAAAAATCAGATAGTAAGCTGTGTGTGATAGAGGCTTTTAGTTTTCCCTTTTTGCCTTCTAAGTAGAAGAGATTCCTTGCAACCGAAGTCCTTTTGCAGATTATAATTTCCTAAATAGCCACAAGAGAATTTACTCATCCAAGTTCTCTTAATTCAGTCCGGTCCTATTCCGAAACATTCTTAAATGCTAAGATCAGCAGATAGGAAGAATGCTGTCAAAAGAGACATGCTCTTTTTCGTTCAGGAGAAGATACCAGATATCACTTTTCCAAGTTAGCTAGTTTCAATTTATCAGAAATTCTCAGCTTACCACTTAAGACCATTATTTCTGCAACGGAATTTCTTTGAGCAGACTGTGTCTTATGTACTGTATAAAACAGAATACAAAATAAAGCAGAATAAAATACTAAAGAGAATATTATTTTTAATACACTTTTGACCCTTTTAAAATAATGGAATCTTCAACAGAATTATGCCTTCCCAACTCCAGAGAAATCCATTTACTTTATGGCTTTAAATTTGTAAAGAATTTTTCTGTAAGGTTTGGGTTTAGGCATGACTGAAGTTACCATTCTCACAATAGATCCTCATAGGTTTACTAATGTCAGTGTTCCCAAATAAGTGCTATGATTAAATCTTCAAGAATGGTTTCCTTGACTTTGAGGCCCTCATAGCTCTGGTTTTAATAGTTTTTAATTCTATAAACAACAGTATGGATCAGGTGTAGTACTGAGTCTCATTTTGATCTCAACTGATTAAGGTTTCTCTTACATCTTTCCCATGCTAAGGGAATGATCCTAAAATACCTTAATCTCATAGAACTGAATGGCCTGCTAGGAAAGTCCCAGTGTTTTCAGTGGCAAGTACAATTTTAATAAGTACAGCATTTTTAAAAATTAAAGATTATTCTTAAAGGTCTTTAGCAAAATAATCAAATACATATATTACTATAAAATATACTCTATGTACACAGAATTATTTTAATACTGTGCTAGATCAGCAACACTTCAAAGAATAGAATACATAAGGAAGAAACCTATAGAAGAAATACCCCAGATTTCGGAATGACTAGCTGAATCAACATTATGACTGATGGTATGAATTTCAACTGACAGCACATCTTTACAAAGCACCACTACAAAGATGGCTAGTCAGAGTAAGGAAAACTGATGACTTTGTCAAAAGCATCCCTGAATGTAAACACAAGCAGAGAGTATCTTCAGTGCACATGAAAATAAAATTGGTTGCTTGGGCTCATAGTAATCACTGCCCATGGATCAGGCTGCGGGTTGTGTGTACTCTTCATGAGCTCATCTTTCCACAGCTCCAAAATATGTTGCGTGCCGATTGTTGTTGTGGTTTAGTTCAACAAATATCATTCAAGGACAAACTTGAATGTGAAAAGGAATGTGAAGGTAGCAACAGTTATCAGAAAAGTCTGATTTTAATTACAGAACTTCACTGCTAAAAGTAATTAACATCTGCATCAGACTGCTTTGGGTCCATGACATATATCATAACATTTCTTGAAGCGATGGGCTGTGTTTAACAAACCGAGCTTATCATATGTGATTTCAGTTTTACTTGTAATCACTCATGAAAGTTTAATTACTGCTGCCACTTGTATATGCATTTTCTCTGTGTTAAATACTAAATAAAGCCAATTAACTCTGGCCAATTCCTGGGGACAAACTTCTGGAAGGCTATTTTAGGATCTCCATTCAACTTCTTACTAATCCCGCAGCCTAGGAACTGTGCTGGGTTCTAGAGCATGGGGACTTTAAAGGCTAGACCCCTACACACATCCTTTGATTTAGGCAATTATAGAATGGCAATTACTGTGACTTTGATTACTATTTCTGATGATGCACAGACTGCACTCCCCCGCAACTTTTTTTGGTTCCCTTTTTTGTGAACAGAAAAGATAGATGAGAGGCAAGTTCTTGAGTCATTAAACCTGATCCCTGCTATGACAGGCCCCATATCATCTAATCTCTCAAAGAGCTCAAACTCCACCATAGAAATAGCTTGCTTTTTTGCCATCCTGAGTCAAATGAAAAAACCCTGCTCCTGGCTTTCCCTGCTTTAAAAGTTAAGAGCCCCTTCTACTTTGCAGTCTAAAATGGCTTTCAGTCACCATGAATTGCTGGTGTGTCAATGTTATCACTTAGCTTAAATAATCTCTTCTCACTAACATTTACCTTCTTTTATGTAATATGTACAACACATTACCCATCTTCTATTTCACTAGCCTAAATAAAACAAGTTCCCCATCTTATGTGTCAGATCAGCTGATAGATTTGACCAAGCTATCTTTAATAATCCCCCCCCACCCCGTTTTCAATTCTCTGCCAGGTATTCAGAATAGGTTTTATAGGAAAGTCTGTAGCAGGTCTTTTTCCTGTGGCACATGGCACAGTCTAACCAGATCACCACAAGAACTGCACACCATCTCAAAGCACACATTCCCTACAGTTTAGGCCACAAGTCTAAGGCAAGCCATGCAATAACATATAAAGTTAATACTCGTCACACTGGTCAGCTCATTTCCACATTAATTGTATAATGCCTTGTTTACTGAAACTCCATCCTGTTTGGTTTCTAAGGTTCTCCATCCTCTTCAAATCACTGAAAAACCACACAAGTCCACAAAGACAAGAATTTTTTTTTTTTTCCTAAGAGAAGAATAACTTTTGCAGTTGTCTCCAAACTTCATTTGTCTCACCTTACTCACTAAATAGCATCTGTTTGGTTGGTTTGGGTTTCTGGCATAAAAACAACTCATAGTTCTTCATTTGCCATCCGCCTTTCCTATCCATTCTTCTTAGCCAAATATGGTTCCTTTACTGCCATGGAGCACCCAGACTTCTGATTCTAACAAACTCTTGAATTAAGAATAATACTGATAAGTCAAAGATGAAAATAAAGTTGCTCTCCTCCCCTCACAGAATTTATGGTTTCTTATTCTCAAAATTGTTGCCCCTCATTTCTATTGCTGTTCTTTGAGACACATCCCTGCAGAAGAGTATTGAGCATCAAGTGAAGAGCTTGTTTAAAGAGCTGCTTTCAACAAAATTTCCATGTCCAGATGGCATATGAATTATAACCTTCTATCATGGACTTAAGCCGTGGGCTGCTGTTAATTGTCACTTCCTGGACTCAGTGTTGTTTATAAGCCACTAATAAAACCGGCTGTTCTTACTCACAAATTAGAAAATCCTAATTTTTAAGGATATACTTTGCACCCTACTTTCCTTCTCCCTCTTATTAAATTTCTCACATAATCAGCAATAGGTCAAATCTTGATACTTTATTGAGATTTTCTTCATATCTGTTTCAGGCAGAGTTCCTCAAGGGAAGAACTGTAGGCCAAATACCTTCTGCTATATCTGCTCTTCTTACTGAGAAAATAATTTGTTCCCTTCATGTTTATTATTCTGAACAAAATTCAGAGTCTCTGGTCAATAATACATAAGCAGAATACATAAAATTTGAAAATGCATTTAATATTTTACTCTATTTTAGCTGCCTGTTAGATACCTTACCCCAACCAGCAATTTATAATCACATGCAAGAGGCAACTTTCCAAATGTGCATAGTTTAGAAATAGCAAAGCAGAAACAACATGTTGTTTAAAAAAAAAATAATTAACCCTCACCATTAGAGCAGGGTTTAGTGGATCAGCACAGCACCTGCAAAGTTCTGCGCATTAGTAATTGCAAAGCTTTCAGATGAGGCCCTGAAGAACATGAACTGCATGAATTCAGCTTGTTAATTACAGAGGTTTTATTAAATTTGTTATCAGGTAATTGCAAAGCAGACATTGGAGTTGGGGCTTTCAGAGCTGCTTGGGAAAGTTTAGGGTACATAAAACAAACATTACTTGATTTACCAGAAACAAGGCACTTGTATCAGCACAGTTTCCAGCCCAGGAATCTTCTGCTTCCCCCACACAGTTAATAAGACCACTCAGCACCTCACACCCCGGCAGGCACACGGTGCTTGCCAGACACAGGCACGCTCACTTTGGGGTTAGCCAAACTCCTCCATACATATTAATGGGGCTCCAAAACGCAGTAAATCTATGCAAAGAGAGAAGACAGAGTGCTAAAAGCAGGGCCTCAGAGGTGAAGGTGTGCAGGTCTCTGATCACCACATTCTTCTCGCCACAGCAGGCATTTGGCAAAAACAGACCAAGGTCATGCTTCATAACCGCAGAGTTGCTTGGCCAGCTCATCTATAGCTGGGCTCTCCAAGGAAGTGACTGTAACCTCGAGGCCATATTCACAGCTGTAGAACATCTACATGGCCTGGAGAGAAGGATCCCTCCTTCAGCCTCCAAGGAATTTCCCAGCACAAAGTGCAGCTGTTTGGGGTTTGTGCTGGGAATAATTTGGAATTACAGCTTTTAAAATCTTGCACTTTTTATAGTTAGTTGAAAACTAAATCTGGTTGCAACTTACTGCAAGGAGGTCAGATAAACCAGAAATGTGGTTTGCGTGCTTCCTCTAGATACACATCAAAGGAAAACCCAAACAAAAAAGGCTATTCTTTGCACTTATTATTGGCACTAGTCATAGGCTTTATACAACAGAGTTCTATTCCCCCGGCAGAGGCACGGTCCCTTATACATGCCTCTGAAAGAAAAAGAGCGCGATAACGCAAGCTGAAAACAGCTAATTCAATAAAAGGTATGCACCCTGTCACACAGATGCCTGGCATTGCTAGCAATCCCTTCAAATTGATTAGGAAGTAGAAGAGCAACATATTCAGAGCAAATTACATTGGCACAACCTGGCAGCTCTGGGAGGGACAGGCAGGCAGGCAGGGTCACGTACCTGCCCTCCACTGAGAGCTGCTACAGCCTCCTACAACTAGCTCTGCTCAAGCCTCGCTCTCCTTGCCTACGCATAGGAAAAGTTATCCTGGCTCCAGGATAGAGTATACTCCATACACTGCTAAACTCCAAATAGCTCTTTAAGCCTCCAACTGCATATTAAACCTCTTTCTCAGAAGATTAATTATGCTTAAAAGACAAATATTACATGTATGCATATGAGATAGGAAAAATGTCTTTACTGAGAGGGTGGTCAAGCATTGGAACAGTCTGCGCAGGGAGGTGGTGGAGTCGCCATCACTGGAGGTGTTCAAAAAACATGTGGATGTAGCACTTCAGGACATGGTTTAGTGGGCATGGTGGTGTTGGGTTGACAGTTGGACTTTATAATCTTAAAGGTCTTTTCCAACCTTAATGATTCTGTGAGATTCCAACATGCTGTAACCTTGTATGCAAAGTCAAAAGAAAAATCCAAGTAAAGTTACTTTTCAGGCTATCTTCCTCTTGGTTTCTGGACTACTAGAGTAACTCCTGCTTTGCCTTTAGAGATCTCTTCTCCTCTGACTTCATACACTAATACAGCAGCAAGATGGAACTATGTATATTGCATATTAAGATGCACACACAGTACATTTGTTTAATCACTCATAAGCTTCCTGAACCTTTTCCTTGCCACATTGAAAAACTTATTTTTAATTTGTTTTCTTCAGTAAATAATTCAGAAAAAATGCTGTGTTCTTCCAGTGTTTTGGAATGTGTATTTTGGGGTCAGAAAGTATTATGTTGGATTTATTGTACTTTGGTACTTCTGTCTCAGTTATTCCAGATCAAACCCAAATTCCCCTCACCAGGGCAGAAGGAGGGGGAGATAAAAAAAAAAATCACAGTAACCTAGGGTTACATTGTACAAACAGTATTTACATTTGGTTATTATTAAACAAATCCCACCATCAGAAAAACAACCAATCACTACAAGCTATTAACCAAATTAAATATTTTTTGTTGATTAAATCAGCTGTCCTGACATGCTTCCATACACTGACATTATATTGACTTCGTATTGCTGGCCTTAAGTTGTGGGGTTTTGTTCTTCATGTGCATCTGGTCTGCAGTATGTTTTGAAACCACTGCATGCAAAACCACATAGTGTAGGTTTTGGCATATTTTCCATAGTAGTATACAGTGATTTGAGTCACAGATTTTTTCATTCCCACAGGAGATGTTACTGAGGACAAAGGGAGTTGCAAGCATGTCATAAATGGCCCTAAGTCTTCAACAAGCAGCACAACAGTTCAGTGCACTTCCACCATTAAATAAATACAAACATTAGTAACTGATGCAACATGCTTATATAAAATATGGATTATAGCTATATTAATTGTAGCTTACAAAACAAGTTGATTATTCAAGATGTTAACTATTCTATAGTACAGTTAGTAGGGTTTCTGTTTTATTGGATTTCTCCGATATGGTGTAATTTCATTTAAGAGGAACATCTCTGCAGCCGCTCTTCTGGCAAAGGCAACTTCCTTCAGGAATCTTTTGTTTCTAGACATTGGCTCAGCTTCTCTCAGAGGTCAGTCTTGCAAACTTTTGGGGCCTAAGGAAAGCAACATGCTCTTTCTGTTGGAAAGCTGAAGATGATAACTATAACCTATTTCTTGAGGGTTTTTTTGATCATTTAACTCTTTCCTTTTACATGCTGAATTTTTTCTCAAATACTTTCCCAATATGAGCAGGTCTTCAACATACAACACAGGGTAAGACCTGTCCTTTGCAGCTAGATTGTTCAAAGTCCACCTCCCATTCAAGCCCCTCAGATTTTCATGCAAGTAGCTTCAGCAACTACTCTAACACCACTTATCAAACTTTCTGAAAAAAAAACATACCAGCCAATATATAGGGTTTCCCCAAAAGTCTTATTCCTCATCTCAGTCACTGGAATAACTTTTTCCTTTGAAAATCTGACTCTAGAATTATCATTTGCCTCACTCTCTCAGATGTTTGGAATCCCTATGTAATCCAAATTGCATACAGCAGAAGTAATCCTGGTTTCAAAGGAAAGCAGAGCTGAAAGGTCAAATTGAGCTATGCTGCCTCAAGGCTTTCTTCTTACAAAGGAGTAGCTAATGACTTGTTCTTTGGGAAGACTGGAAAGAGATCAAATATGAAAGCATAAATAAGAGAAGAAAAAATCTTCCACACCAATTACAGCTTCCATGCTTTTGGCTATAATCCCTAACCCAGCTTGCAGGGGCAGCCCAATGACTTTTCAATTGCTTATGTTCTACAGGGTCAAGATGACGGATGTGTGCTCTCAGTTTGCTATAAGCTTGAAAAGAGAAATTGGATGGGCAGGCTCCCTCAAATTCTTTTGGAACATAATTAGCATTAAAAGTTTTCCCAGAAGAACACAATTCAGGTTTCAAAATTTTCTGAGTTTGGGGACTACATGCAAACTATGTTTCTCTCTAGCTCCCCATCACTACTGTCTCCAGTGCCATCACAGCTTCACAAAAACCTTCAAAAACTATAGGAAACTAGAATAAAGCAACAAATTCCACCACTCTATAAAGCACTATGCTCTGCATGCTCTCGTTTGCCAAGCCTACTGTTTTCTAATACCAGTTAGCACACTTATTTTTGTATTTGTCTACTGCTTTTTTAAGCTCATACAGGTAGAATTGCTGACATCCATCCCAACAGTGTTCAAGGAGTTCTCCAAAGCAAGAACTTGAGCATTTACTGGTGGTTGTCCAATGACTTGGAGAGTTTCAAATCCTGACAATGCTTTAAGTATTGCCAGGTGGGAGAGAAACATGTGAATCTTTGGTTAGGGCCTGAGAATTTTAATCAACAGAACAGAGACATACAGTCAAAAGGGATTATACTATGATGCTTTCAGAGCTTCAGTAATGTATACACCTCTGAATAAACACAGGAATTTGAGGAGGAACCATCACACTTGCAGCTGCACGTAGGAGAACCACAGGTTATGTACCACTTTTACAATAAGGAACTACCTATCTACTAGGGTTTGTCACCAACTCGGGGGTTAAAATCCACAGCCCTCATAAGGCTCCTTTGTGCTCCTGCAGGTTTGTGGTTCTAGCCCCACACCACTTCAGCACAGGAGCAGTTCAAAGGTAAGGCAGGAGGAAAGGGAGCAGAAAGTACTCCAGTGATCCCAGCTAGAAGAATGGTTCTCTGATAAAACATCCATGTGGCTGCTGTAATTTGCACTAGGAAATATCTTGTTTTACAGAAGTCAGAGAGACAGTCTGGTCTCATTTGATCTCAAAAGTAAATTGGAATCGCCCATGCCTTTTTCTGCATGGATCATGAACAAAAAAAGAAGTTGGACCAAGCAGTGTTTGAAGTTTGCCAAGCTCTTTCATTTTTTCACTTACTGGCTTATATAGCTGTGATCAGCAACATGTTAAAGAGGAGTTGAGCCAAAAGGGATCTTTCCAGTTCACTAGTAGTAATTGGATCTATGATTCTATGAATATAAATCTAAAGATCAGAGATGCAAATGGCTGCTTCTGGATGTATTTCTATTTAGCATCTCAAGAGCCCTCTTCATACCTCTTGTAAAACTATGTATTTCATTCAGTTTAAAACCTAGAATAAGTCTCTTGTCCTTCCGCTTCGTGCCCATCAAAATGATTCGGCTGGGTTAACACAATAGTCCCAAGGATATGATCTACAGATGTCAGAAATGGCATTAGACTACCTAAGTGGTAAATGGCCAGCACAGCCAAGACTACACACATCTTCAACTAAATGGCTAGGGTTGGGTTTTCCCCTTCAAGTAGACAACCAAAAATATAGTTTGCCTTAACAGAATTGAAGAGGTTTACAAGTGGAATTTCCTTTTGGATTTCCTTACAAGAGAACCAAGATATTATTTCTCAATTACATTCTGCATTTTGGCATAGTTTAACAGAGTGGGAGGACAACAAACTCATTAAAAATGTAAATGGTCCCGTGAGGGAGGAATACAGCGGGCAACAGTCAGAACATGGATGTGACTGCAGCTTTTTGCTTTGCTTTGAAAGCAAAAGTTTCAGTCAGAAATAACTGGAAAATGGATACTGAGAGGATGAACAGCCAGCAAGGAGACTCATAACTAGGTTAAACACCACAGTACAGTCAATAGCTGGCATATTCCACTATTCCTCAATCCATATTAAGAATCAAGAATTGATTACCTTTAACATACAGCACATTTTACAAGGTAGCTCCAGGTTTGTTTTATTTCCAGCACAAGGACATCTGTAATGAAGTGGGCCACCAGCATGTGCTGACATGCTAGACACATATGAGCAATGCTGCATACAACCAGGAGTTCTATCAAATCCCACACATGCACCCCATATGCTCTTGAGTAAGAAAATGGATAATACCTATTTCTACAAAAACAGCATCAGTGGATCAAAACAAAATTCAAAAATAAAGACTTCTATAACATCTTTTAAAAAATTGTTTTCAAAATGCGGAATGTTATTACATTTTACAAGTTAAACTTCAAGTGACAAGAAAAAGTATTATCAAGTAGTATTGGAAGCTCTTACATATAATGTTTAAAGCAAAAGGCAAAAGAAAGCTTTCAAATTTAAGCTGAAACAAATTTGCTTTGTGACTTTGAACAATGTCTTGTCCTCTTTGTGACTATCAGCCCAGCTGGAAAGTGTGGTAATAAATTAAGAAACACAAAAACAGGTCTTCAATGAGATCCAGATGCTCTATTAAACTGCTGTACTCCTTAAACACCTTCCAAACCATAGCTAAATAGAAATATATCTGACAGCTGAATTTTAAGCACATACGTGAAACAGTAGAATTGTCTTTATTTTCCAACAATTAGAAGTTACCACACCGCTTCAGGAATAGGAACCACAGCAGGTTCTCCTATGCATAATAAAGGCAATTACAACAGAACTGCACTGATGCCACCTCAAGATTAAAGGATTATATACTGTATAAACAGAGAATCATAAAGTAAGTTATTGCGTGGTTTACCTTGGCTAGGCAATGTGAATGTTGAGACTGCTTCTTATTAGATGAAATTCAATCTTTTCACTGTTACAATGTCCTTTTTCTGGCTTCTAGCTCCCTGCCCTTTTTGAACTTTGTATGGGGTTCTCTCATCTTTACCCGTAAAGATCACATCACTTTACCAAAGAAAATATATTTTTATTGTACGCACATACGAAATGATGATTGGAACTGAACCTGAGCATACAAGAAATTATGCTCATAAAACTGTCATTATCTCAAGGCATTTTAGTCAGAGCTTTAGCTGAATATACTTTTGTTTCCTGCAAAAAGAAATAAATAGGAAGCGGGAGAAAACTGTAGGACTGATCATGTAACTAAAGACTGATACCATAGCGGACATGGAAGAAATTATACTTCTGTGAACATCTACAACACTGCTGCTTTATGTCTGTATGCTACTATGCTGTAGTTTGCTACAGCAACTTCCTTTTTAGTATAATTTTTGTAGCAAGACTTTGCAGCACATACTACCGAACACTACTCCTCATGCAGAACATGTTTGTCAGTTCTGTTGACTCAGATTGCCCCGTTGGGAACTAAAAGTGGTGAGTGAATTGAAGAACACAACCTGGGGCTGCTTCAGAAGCAGTTTATTCTTAGATGTTAAGGAAATACCTATGAAGCCCTTACTGCTGTTGAAGTAGTATTCTACTGATTAAACTGCTTCAGTTTAAGTGTGATACCTACAGAGCAATGCCTTACTACAAAAAGATAAAGGGTTCCCAGACCATCCATTAAAATGAAGATTTCCTAATGCTTACCTTACTGCAACTTGGGACAACTGCTGCTGAGCACTGCTGGTGTTCTTGAAGGTTATCTTCTTGCATCAATAGGAAAACAAACCTGGTAGGACATTTTTACCAGTTTTCTTTGTAAAAGTTACAACCACTGGATAGGTCAGGAGGAAATATTTCTCTCAGAACTCATTCTTAAATTATCACCAGCTCCTTGCTAGGTCAGAGTAACCCATGTGCTCTTATTTCTTATTGCTGAAAATATACACCAACTCGAGCAAATTTCAAGCTCAGCATAACTGCACAAGGTAACTGGCATTTTCTTTAAAAAGCCATTGTCACTTCAATACATTATCAGGTTCACAGCTGAAATAACAGAACATGGTTGCTTGCCAAAGGACACAAAGAATGTTAAAACATACTGCAGATGACATTGCTAAGTGGCAAATGTCAAAAGACAACCAAGGGAATGAAAACTGATTCATATCCACTGGGTCTTAAATGAAACTGCAGTCACTGTCAGTAAGCGGAGATCTGTGAGAAGCACCAAGGCACTGGAATATGGCTGTTCACATCCAATTCCCAATATTACTGCAGATGGTCCCTTGCTTGTCTCCAGCTACAATGCCACATCTCATTGCCATCTAGTGGCTAAGAATATTTAATATGTTCCACATTCAGTCATAGATTCAATGTAAATAGTTTGAGGAGGGTATTTTTTTAATTTACTCACTATTTTCAGATCAGTGCCTCACCATAACATTGCATGTGAATTCAGTAAACACCCACACAAGCAACTTTAGCTTTCATTGGTTTGTGGACATGACTGAAAGTAATTATTCTTCTTCCCAAAGTCAAAAAAGCTGCAAGACAAAAAAAAAGCCAGCAGCTAGATTTCTATTTATTAGAAATGCCTTATGTAGCATGTTGCTAAAGCAATTTCCCAATTTTAAAGCAATATGAAATCACTCATAAATAAGACATGTCAGAGGGCATTACTCCTATGAGGAAAACCCTCAAAGATGTAGCACAGTTCCTCACAGCAGTCAGACTTTTAGAGACCCAAGAAGGATGTGCAGCACAAAACAAAGTGCAGATAGATGGAAAGTCACTACTTGCACTGATACTGGTTTTGCCTCGAGGCAATACATTTAGTTCTTCTCTTCTGACTACAAGATGTGATACAATTATGAACAGAAATGCTGGAAGTTAAAACAGTGAATGTAATTTGAGAAAATGCATCCTTGATGCATGTATAAGCTTCCAACTTAAGAATGATATGTAGCTAAACACAACAACCTGAAGGTGGAACTGTACCTCAGCAGTTGCCTGATGCCTATGTTTTATCATAAATAAAAATGCTAGAGACTATTCAAAATAAGTTCACAGGCATTTACTTTGAGACTTTAATCTCTGCTCTGCATATGGCCCACTAACTTAAAATTAAAGTACAAGAAGGAAATTGGTACAGGTTAAAAACAAGCTCCATTTTTACAATAGCCTGAACCTTGACCCTTAGAATCCAATATAGTTTTCTTGCAGTATCATAAAAATCACTTCATACCTATTTGCATCTTTATTTTGTGAGCTTGCCTACCCCCAACCCATCCCATCGGAACAGGGCAGTTGAATAGTTGTGGCTAGACAATTGCCAGTTCAGATGCCAAAAAAATGGCCTGTTGAAAGACAAAGCCAGCTGTGAATACTGAGTTGTACAAGTACCCACTGGAAAGAATAAGATCATAGGCTTGACCTTGCTCCACCCATTCATTTGAGGCAGAACTTGCCTAGAAAAGTTAGTGGTTTTGACCTCAGTTTCAAGAGCATGAAGATAGATCATTTTGACCAAAGCCTTTGATGTCAGTAAAGTTATGCCTAATTTACCCAGCAAAACCAAAATTAGAATCTAGCCAGAGGGCAAAAACATCTTTTCAATTACCCAGGCTAGTCCTCCCCCTGCGCAGGTTTATAGCCACACCACAGTGGCTGTTCTCCTTGTATCACCTATTCCTACAACTTTGAGTATTTCTTTGTTTCCTTCCAACCACAGCGTAGGAGAGATTCTCAGGGTCATAGTTAATGATGGGACTTTGCTCAGCAAAGAGAACTTTTCTCCCAGCCTTCTCATATGATCTCATTTATCTGCATTCTCTTCTAATTGCATACATCTACAGCTGGGCAGAACCAGAGAACCCATTGGGCAGGACAACTTATGTTTTCTCCATGTCTGGAAAGTGAATGGTAGTTCTGAAGTTAAAGAAAAAATATATGAGAAGAAAATATGAGTGATATATACTTTGGTGTTCTTTAAAAACAGAATTCCACCCCATCCTCCCCCAGGCCAGAGGGACTAATGTAAGTGAAGCTGTTCAGGGAAGGAGACACTATATTAGTGACAGAAGGGGTAATGACCAAGCAGGAGCAGAAGAAATTAGATCAAGTGAACAGAAAGCAAGTTGATGATTGGATTTGGCTGCCAAAACATCTTCCCATATCTCCCTCTCCTGACCTTTAGGAAATTATATCCTATACTGTTTTTTCTCCCGCTGGAGCCATACTGAGCATTTACTTTTCTCTGTCTTAAAGCATGAGTTCAATATAGGAAAGCCAAACAAGCTGAAAAAGGTTTTCAGAAACAGACTAGCAGATCCACAATCACTTGTCACAGCACTAGGATCTCTAGCAAGCTTTTTCCAAGGCTGTCTGGGAGCAGAGATGAGTGGCTGCACTGAGCACATTTCACTGTGGCTCTCGCTGAGAAGCACTGAACAGGCTGCAAAACCTCGAGTGTCAGACACCAAGAACATGACTACAAAAAGCCAAGAGCATCCTGCTCTAATGTCAACATTAGCCCTGCCTGGAGCAGAGGAATGGGACTAAATGACTTCCTGAAATCCCTTCCAACATAAATATTCAGATATACTACCATCTTTAAAATTTCACCTTTTTTTTTAAACATCAGTTAAACACAAATAGAAGAACAGAACCTCTCCAGAAATAAGTTATGCACTATTAAAAAGCATGCTGTAATAAAACCTTTAAGTGAGTCTTAAGTGACTATTAAACACATAATAATGCACCTTCCTACAGACAGCAATGGAGTACTAAACACTAAGTCAGAGCAAAATAATTTAGTATAGATGCCTTGAAACTTCATTATTAAAATAAAAACAAAGGACATTTGTCCACCATACATAGGTTTCCATATGACAAACTCATTACTACATTTCTACTATAGACTGGCTTAATTGAGCTGAAAGGAACTCTATGCTTCAGAAAGCAGAATTAGGTATAAAGCTTTTTGAAAGTTGCTAGAGAGAAGGGAATGAAATCTACCTAAACTTCCACTATTTTACCAGTTCATACTAGACCAGCCTTAACTTCTTACCTGGGATTAGGTCTATTCAACAGTCCTTACTACTGTCAGAGGTCACCTCTCTGCCATGTAAGGTTGGCTGCAGTAGCTCAGAGGCAAAACAACCACCACCACACCCCGCCCCCCCGCAGTCAGGTCAACTAACCTGTCTGTATCCCTACAGACATGCTAATCTTAGGACTAGAGAGAGATCAGCTTTATAGTTAATCTAAATTATAGACACCTGCTAGGTATCTTCACAGCCAGCACTAACCCATTGGCACCCTGCCCAGGGCTGAGCTGGAGCACCTTGAGCCAGGACTGTAAATGGGCTTGGGCGGAACTGGCCATCCTGGATCTACCTCATGAAGGGACTCTTCCCTCTTTGAGGAATTTGGAAGTAGTCATTTAAGCCAGCTGGTATTTGTTGTGTATAAAGCAAAGCTGTGTTAATTCAGTAAATTAATCATAGACTCACTCGCTTTCTATACCAGGCTTTAGCCATTAATCTGTACTTGCAGCAGAAACACTGTAAGTCACATCAGCAACTGAGACAGCCATTGTGAAAGCCTGATAACAGAGAGTTGGAAAGTGCACAAGCAATGATAAAGAAAACGAATCAAGGTTATAGTATCACAAAAGGAACTTTGTCTGCTTGGCCAGAAAACAGTGTTTCTTTACAATATTACTTCCTCATTGTCTAGTGAGTGTTTTGTACTACTAATTGTAAAAGTTGCAAACAAACCATGTGAGCCTATCGCAATATTCTCTGTCAAGCAAAGATCACCATTTCATACGTGCAAGTACATGGTTCAACTAAGTGTAAGTCAGCTGCCCCGCACAGTGCTAGAGAACAAACAAGGTACTTACAGGTGCTGCAGCGCCATGTGGAAGCCAAAACTGTTTTGCTATATGTACAGTACCTAGGATCAAACTTTATGATAAGATATAAAACCAATTACGTTTTATCAGTACAATGCTAAGAAACAATCCCCGCCGCAAGCCAAAGCCATCGCACTCCCTTCCTGTGAGTTTCTGCCTGAAGTTTATGCCTGCCCTGAGGCCAGCTGAGACGCTGCGCTGGTAACCATTGCTGCACAGTTCTGGCTGGTTGGACAGTTCAGTTTGCTGCACCAGCCCATTTAGTTCTGCTTTATCCTCACTGCCTAGTCCCCTGTACACGCACAGCGGTTTGCTGGACATTTGTACTCCAGTAATACATTGTAATAATAAAAGCGCACATGTTTGAATCCACATCGGCTATCTCTGCCTCCGTCTGGGACAGACGGGCACTGATAGATTTAGCTATAATGTTTTAAGGCATTAAAACAGCTGCCCACTCACCTCTTTGCCAGAGGTGATGGCCCCGTGGCGAACACAGGCCAGTCCTGCAGCTCCTGTAACTCGCAGTTTGGCAAATTTAACTGCCATCATTCACTTCTGTAACTCCTGCAATGTAACTTTTGCAGAAAGATGTGGTAGACAACTGAGAGTGGGAACGTAATAAACCATATGCCTTAATCTGACAGAACTCATCCGTCACAGCCAGAAAAGCCAATATTTCAGTGACAGAGATTTCAGATACATACCCCAAACAAACAAAAGTTCCTTCTGACATGAAGCTACATAAAATCTAAGAACAAGTTATCCTGTTTTCTATTTGATCGGTAGATGTACCAAACTTTTTTTCCTGTGAGGTATTTGCACTGTAGGTCTACGTGCAAAGTGAGGTCGTGTAGCCTTCCATTTCAAGCACCTTGATGTTCTTCATATAGTACAAGTCAAACTGGCCCTAACCCAGTAAATAAATGTTTCCATTTTGCTGGTTTCTCTATATCCTGCCCAAACGTAATGACATCACAGCAACAGTTCCAGGCACTCCAGAGATGATGGGAAAGTATAAACAGTGCTCCATTTGCAGTTCATTTGCTATCGCTATTAAAAAAAGAGCAAAACAAGCCTTTGACTGATGGTTGGTTTCCACAGTTCGGTGGCAACAGCTTTGCAAATGAACTATTTCAGGCAAGAGCCGGTGGCAGATATTTGATAAAATGCAGCAGTTCTGATAATACATGGGGTTTTTTTATCATGTCATTTACAAATAAATGACAGTATTCAAGGACAAACTTGTCAGGTCAAATTTGACCCAGGTGCTGAATGTGTAAAAGCTGAGAGGTAGAGATTACTGCAGGAAAGATTAATGACACTATTAACACGAATACGTGCAGCTACATAGCTGTGCACAGAGGAAAAGTTTTGTCTGCAGGCATAGTAAATGAAGTCTGGGTATGCTCTAGGGTTATTTTTGTTCCTTTTGTGTACAGAGATATTTTATCTTAGAATTATTCAAATATATTTGAGTTCCTATAAGCAAGCTTTAAAAATTAATACTTCTTTAATCTTACCTGATGAATGAGTTACAAGCTAAAATCAGCACAGGTTTGGATCAAAATACACTCTATTTAAAATTATTCAGCTACTCTGTACTGAAAGTGAAAAATTCTCATAATAATATGCACAGCTGCTCCCTGTAATATAACATGTTTCTCATGCTGCCGCAATGCAATCAGTGTGTGATATTTTTAATTATTATCATTCCAAATGTGTAAAATTGATTCTCCTGAGGAAAAATATTTTATAGTTCATCAGATGTGAAGTACTCGTGTAAAAAACACAGCTTTTGTGTCAAACAATAAAAAGACTTTAAGCAATTGGGGACTATATTCTTACCTCGTGAAATCAGCCAAGATTCTTCTAATATCATTACTTCCCTCATTTATATCTGCTGAAGAGATGGCATCTGAGGCAGGGCCACCCAGAGAGAAGGGGCAGGAAGAGCCATTGATCTCGTTGCCCCTACGCTGAGTAATTAGAGGGGCCTTCCACCTCATTCCAGCGGGACAGCTCTTAACAGACAGGGGACCGTAATCTCTACTTGTGCTCTTTCAAAGATCTGGGCACCCCTATTTGACCTCTAGCTTGCTTTCAATGTTTTGTCCCAATATTCAAAACTGTTAAGTATCTGTAATCAAAGCCAGATGGTCTTCGCATTTATAGGCACTTGATACACAGTTGGTTAAACTCAGCACTGCAGCCAAATCTCAGTATTGCTTGACCAAAGTTCTCACCTCCTCAGGGTAAACACCACCTCAGTGTCACTACCAGCCTCTGCAGTTTTGAAGCTTCACATTGAAACTGGCCTCTGCAAGGGCAAAAAGTATTTCTTCCCCTGACTTCATCCTTCATTTGAAGCTGGCCTGGTCCCTGCCTATAGTGTTAGGTGAAATTCTGAGATCTGCTAAGAGATTTTAGCTCATGTCCCTGTCATTCAACAATTTCAGTTTCAGGGACGTTAGTCCCAAGAAGCAATTTTGGAGGAAACTGGATTGTGAGAACATGACCCAAATGTGCCTAAGTTCAATGAAAAGCTCACTGAACTCATTCAGTCACACTAACTACTGAGCTCTTCTTCAGTCTTCCCTGAGTTTCCAGAGGAGGATAAATAATTCAGTCAAATATAAACATAATCAATTTTGAAATCTGCTAAATAAAGGAGCCAGTCTTTTTTTCCTGATCACCCCCTGGGTCTCATTTTGTTTAAGTGGAAATGCTTTGTGATTAAAACACTGTGTGTTACGAGCGTGACATCCCGTTCCCAGGCTAGCTGGTGAGGATTGCTCACCTCTCCCAGGCTCTCAGTTTGCAAAGTGCCTGAATATTCATGGGTCTTACACTCTTCAGATGGGGCTGGACTCTTCCACTAACTCTGAAGACCAGGCTGTGAACTTGCTGTACTCGGATTTCTCATTGGCAAAATGGTGTTTCTTTACTTCACAGAGTTGTGAGAAGCATGAATTCAAATACGTCCCAGGTTGTCAGAGATTTTGAAGAAGTGGGTATGTAAGGACTACCTGCACAAATTCACAGGTGTGTGCAGGGTTTATTGTCCCTTTGTCCCCACTGAAAGTCCCTGTCATGCGACGTGGCCATAATTGCATGTTGGCATTTCACTTTTGATTGGAGCTGTTTCTACTCCAGAATATTATAGGAAGGTTAAGAGCCTGTTGGTGTTTAAAGTTCAGTGCCGCTTAGCCATTTATCTCTCAAGTACCTCTCAGAGCTCCTAATTGAAAGCTTGACATTCTGTACCAATTCATTGAAATATTTATTGTCTAACTATGAACTTCCACATAACTTGATCTTTCCTCAATCATACCCTTTCATTCCTTCTTTTCACAATAAGCAACTGGAATTGCAACTTCTGTTTTTTCTAAACGATTCATTCATTCATACTGGCAACCAGGATATAATCTCTCCTTTCCAGCTGGGAACTGCTTGCCACAATCCCCTGTTATACGCACCAGAAATTTAGCAGGCTGAATGAAGGCAGTGACACATATTAAGCAGTATGCCATGTTTTGTCTGAGTATGAAATTTCAGAATATCTGCAAAATGGGTGTGTAACTCCATCTACCTCTCCTTCCCTCATAATTATTTACACGGAACCACTGGGAGACAGCATGTCATAATATTCATTCATACTTGCAAACCACAAACAAGGAGAAAGCTGAGCCAGGACTAATGCAAACAGACAGAGAAAGAGACAAGTACATCTGGTTATGAATGAACAGCCAGTTTTTTGCTTCCTCTCCTGGAAACTTTCTTGACTTGTGTTTTCCCTCAGTTTATTCTTTCAGAGATGAAATGGCCTGCTTTGGTACTTGCATAACATTTTAAAGCTTCATCAGATTCAGGCACCATAAAAGACTTGAAGTGTACAAGAGCAACAGTATAACTAATTTTTAGAGCCAACAACCCAGCACTGTACAGATGATGTACAGGCTGAAGAAAAGAATCAGAATCATATCATCAGTTCTACATATACAACACCACTATTTTGGGGGGTGAGAAGTCAGACGCTATGGGAGCCGAGTTAAATCCACACAATGAATGGCCAGGTGATCCTCAGCACAAGTTGCTTGGCACACCTGCAGCACTGGCAGTGTTTTGGAAGGGAATGAGCAGCTAGCTTTCAGGCGTAGGGCCGGGGCTCTCCCACAGAGAACAGGAACAGTATCAAAAGAAAATGCAAGAAAGCCCATGTCACAACACAAAAATGGCACTATGCATCAACTAGCTGAAAGGAGTCTAACCAACATAAAAATTCATGAGAAGCACTGTGCCACAAAGCACAAGTCAGTGGAGCACTTTCCCTGACTTAGGTGGAGCTTGGATCAAGTCTACAGATTATGATATATTAATATCAGCTACAAACATTAAGATTTATTCACTCTCAACCTCACAAATTTATAGAACTGCTTTCACCATGAGTGGATGGGATCCCTCATGCTTTTTACCATTTATCATTGCTCTTTTAATGCTTGAAGCACCCTGCGTCATAATGAAAGTTTGGGGAAATATCCATTAGAAATGGAATCACACTGGAAATACTGTTTGCCCGTTGAACAGACTTGGTAAATTAACATTAGAAACCTTCACCTTATTTATTCTGTCTCCATACCATGTTAACTTGTTGTCTATTTATTTTTACGTACAATAAAAAATTTAGTTTACTCTTCTCTGTATTCAGAATGTAGTCATTCATCGCTTTTCAACAAAATTGCAACAGAACATCACAAAAACGTTCACTGACGAGTCTGAAGAATGGTAAGCAGAAATAGATGTAGGATTTAATAGTAATATTTGTCATATTTGTCATAGATGAGTAGATACATTCAGTTATTTCTACTGACTCCTCTAATCCTAAATCAATGTTCCAGACAGAGCTCTCAAAGAGATTTATTCCAAAAGGAATGAATTTTCTTGAAATTCAGTCAGTTCTGTTTAAAAACTTCATGTAGAAAAAACTGTTACAGAAAGGTAAAACAAAAACAAATGTTATCTATTTTTTTAAAGAAAAAGTTCTCTGTTTGTGATTCTAATTGATTATTCTAAAATTAAATCATATAGAGCAGAAACACGAGGGCTATTTACAAGCTAAATGCTACCAGAAAGATAAAATCTAATTATCACCTATAACTTTCAGTGGCCTGCATGTAGTCTTTATTTATTTTCTTATTTACAATCATTTAACATTTACTCATGGAACTTAATTTTGTAATGTTTCCTGTTATGTTTCTTTGTTATATATCTCATGTCTTTTCTAACTGAATGGACTGAGCTTTCTTAGAGAAAGGATTTCTATAGGTTGCTCACAAATCCTTCAGTAGCAGCTGTAGGTCTTTCAATTAATCTATTGGTTAAATAAAACAGCATTTGAAAAAAATATTAAAGTTTGCTTTTGCAGATATCCTCCCTGCACATCCGTTCAAACTGGAATCCAGAGTTCTTTTGCTTTTAGCACACAAGCTTGCAAATAAAAAACTTGATCGCCAAAAGTTCACAAATAAGAGTGCTTTTCTACAACGAGCCCTGTGTGCATAGGCACTCAGACATATAAAACTGCCAAATTTGAAAGAGCTCCCAAATTTGTAAGATTAGGAGCCTTTTTTGTCAGGTGGCCTTGAATGCACGGGGCTTACCTGCAGAAAGAGACCAAAGATAAAAGTTAACCATACTGGGAGGTTCAGTATTTTTTGTGTAAGAAAACTTATCTTTCAGCTGCATTTACCCACCTTGAACAATGAGATCACCACAAATCTATCTGCCTTACTATGGGAGTAAAGCAGAGGCTATTTATATCCAGAGCTTTGAATATTTACTGCTTAGTAACGCAGGACAAGACTAAGGAGAGGAAAAAGGAGAGCACGGTCCATAGCTATCTGATAGCTGGTGCCCTTTCCCCATCCTGGAAAGTTTTACAAACAACTGTTGCTTATTACTTTATGGTTTTGAGACCTCATCTTGAAATCAGCGGTCTGAAATTTGCAGAAGTTTGCCAAATCTGGTTCTCAAGTTTTAATGGTGCAAAACTAATGAAAGGGTAGGATATGCATAGATTATTGCAAATAAATAGTAGGATATGTCAGGAAGAATGACGAAGGGAAGTAATGAAAGACAAGTATTCTACCGGGATTTAGACAGTCCCATCGCAGATTGGCACAAACACAGTGAAGTTCTCCTGTTATGAGCTTGAGCAAAGCTGCAAGAAGCAAAGCTGTGAGCTTTTATTTTGTGCTGAAAACATTCTGAGAAGGTACATTTCAGGACTTTATTGTAATGAAGAAAAACTACATTTCCCTATTTGCACTCTCTCATTGTGGTTTTAATATTTTAAGGCAAAATGATTCACATTAAATATTTTTCTTAAGAAACTTCTTCCACCAAGGGGGAATGAGACAAATGTCCCAAAAAGGATTTAGCACAGGCATTCATGCTCTGCTGTTGGAAAGGGTTAGTAGCAAGCTAAACAGATCTTGAATGTCAACTCATTTTCTTTGTTATGTTTCATTGCAGTTAGGCTTGGGTAAACTTCAGCAAATTGAAGTGTGTGCATGCACACATCCTTCTGTTTATGGAGAGTGTAATAACTCTGGAAGAGATGACATATTGTGACAGAGAATAAATACAAAATTGTATAAACAGATTTCATTGCAATTGGTAGTCCTTAGATAAAACTTTCGTGTATCCACATAGCGCTGACCTCAGTAAAGACAGGATTTAACAAAAGTGAATGCAGAGTCCAAAACAAGGATCTAATTCCGTTTTAATGGATATTATTTAAACCCAGGACGTGAGTATTTCATTGCTAATCTGGGTGTAGAAAACTCAAGATCTGGCCCCCTTACATGAGTGTAAATAGAAGCATTTAGTTCAGTTTTCTGCAGATCAAAGAATGTGCTAAACTTTATAATTAACACTATTTTTAAATGCTCTTAATTAATCTCAGGACAAGCTGCAACTAAAAGGTCACAATTTAAGTGCTTTAGACTACAGAGATGCAGCTCCAAGGAAAAGCATGTTTTTGTGATGCTAGGGGAACCCTTAATGTGCTATGGCACCACTCACATTTTGAAACGCAAGAAACAAAGCAGAAGTAGGTATTGTTTAATGAAAACCAGGATAAAATAATAAAAAATAAATAAAAAAGATGGAGAGATACAACATTTTAAAGAGTATTTTAGAAGAGTGGTACAATGTTTATTTATAATATTTATTTATTAAAAATATATTTAGCTATTTCAGAGGAAGAGTTTGGACCCAAACTATTGCCAGAGATTGCTTAATGAAAAGGACTAATGATGCTCTGAAGAGACCTCAGAAGTCTGAAGTGAAATCAGTGGAAAGGTGTGAACTGCAGACCTTCCACAGTATGTTCTTACAATCCAGAAATCAGGTGAACCTTTCTTCACTTCAGAATTTGTTACAAATCAGATCTCAACAAAGCTGTCAATCTTATATGCACAGTCGTGCCATATTTTACAATAATTTTCTCTGTTCCCAGGGTAATATGAAAATCCTTGTGAACTGAACCCTAAACAAAGACTTTCTCTGCCTGCTGTGGATTGAAATCACTGCTCTAGATCAGAACCAAAAGTTATGGGGTCAGGGTCTCAGCTGAGGAATGCCCATTTATATCCACTGAGTAGATAATATATAAAAGATGTAGAAATACATATATAAAACATATATAACATATATAATAATATAGTAAAATATTTAACATATGTAGAAATTGATATCAAGTAATCAAGTTTTTGAAAAGCTTGAGAAGAACTGTGTAAATAATTGAATTTTTGGCCAACTGATCAAACTTTATATCACTTAGTAACAGTGAAGTATTAAGTAAATATAGTTAATCTCAAGCATAGTTTCAAATTCAAAATTACACTTTCTAAATTTTGAAGCAAAACATTTTGACTGGTCTCAGAGAAATCTACTTTCTCAGGTGGAAACTATTTGAAGAAACAGCCTGAGGTTATTTAATAGTTTCACTGCCCTGCACTGAGATTTTTGGTGCACAAGGCATATTGTGAAAATATTTCCAAACCTCTATTTCTGCTTGCTCTAAAGCCCCAGACATGTGTCTTCTACAAAGAAAAAACATACAGTAGAGATCATAAATACAGTTTCCTCTTCATTGTTCCTTCTTATAATTGTCTGGTGCTTTGCAACTGAATATTGTGATTGTTTGCAATCCAATACTTTGGATAGACCGAAGAAAAGCCCAGTTCTACTGGCCACAAATGAAGCAGGAAAAAAGATATGTATATAATCTCCTATTAGTTATAGGAAGCTTATTTTATGCACAAATCTAGCAGTGCCTCATGTAAGGGCACCTAGCACAGACATCATAGCCAATCCATGAAAATAATTTTTTTTCACTCTTTGTCAGCTCCTTTAAGTAGCATAGGAAATTTTTATTTATCTTGAACAAATTTGTCTGCAAACAGAAATCACTTTCACCAACTGGAGGGAAAGGAAGGACTAAGATATTATTAGCTTGTAATGATAGAATTACTTTCTGACAAATTCTTTTTTAATAAGTATGTTTAGTAAACAGACTTGGGAATTTGCCTGCCAAAATAATAAGTATTTCTGGGAAATAAGCTTCATGAATAGGTAAAAAAAAAATACATATTTCCATTGTAGTTCCGAAAAGAAAATGCAAGGAAAGCTGATACATCAGGAAAATTATTTGTAGATAAGCTATTCCTTAAGAATTCCCAAACCATTATGGAAACAATAATTTGTTGACTGTAAAGTCTGAAAGTGTGTGAAATGTCTATAAAAGTATTTGATGACTTGGATGTGTTTCTCTACACTGTGTACCTCACACAAGCTTAACTGTCAAGGGATGCCACACTGCAGCACTAACAAAATTGTGAAAATTATTACATGCTCTTTAAACCAAGCAACATATATAGCTGGATTTTCCATAGAACCCATAAAATACAAAAATACAAATTAATTTATTAGTCCTAATTCCAGAGTAACATTTCTATGCACAGACCTCAGATCTAATAGATAATTATTTCATTCACAACATTATCTTCTTCTGACAGTTTGGAGTATCACAGATACTGACAATAACATATTAAAAGACCTAAATTTGAAATAAAAACTAATAAAAATGGGAAAGAATAACACTGGGAAGATTACTTGTCTTAAGACAACAATATTAATTATTTGACCTTTTTCTTCTTTGCATCAGACACTTAGGAAGAATATAATGTCATAAACAAACTTTGGGACAAACTTTATGATAGACCATCTCTTTTGAGAGTAGCGTGCTTGCATTAATACACTTTAATTAACTTACAATATTTTATCATACATAAAGCTGTGACTTTAACTCTGCTTTCAGTTATGTAGCCAGATGCATCAGATTTTCATTCTACTAAGTATGACGTGTGCAAGACATTTGCAATAAATGGATGTTTTTAAAGTGTTATAGAAGGAGGGAGAAAATAACACTGTTTATTTCTCATTATTCATGATTTGTTCCAGGTAGGAATCAGCTTGAATCTCAATTTTCCCTCTGTTTTGAGCAAACTGTTGAGTTTCACTTTACTTTCTGATGCTTCAATAGCATTAGTAAGAGAATATTTAAAGCTAAGTAAAGCATATGTTAGTTGATTTTACTATAAAGAACAAAGCATAATCCATAAAGATTGCAATTCATGACTGAATTGTTCCAATATTCCATTTCTATAATTGCATTAACTTTAACAGTACTACACCAGCATGTAACTAAATAGCACATCGGTGGCTAAGTCCTGGAACAGACGAGCTTCTCATGAGCCAGTTCCCCAGCTGCTGTGTGCCAGCACAGCTCTGATGAAACCAATGCAATTACACTAACATCAGCCAACGATCTGTTCCACTGGATCATATTCTGATGTAGTTGCATCCATATATATACTTCTACCAATACAGCACGCATCATGAATGGCATTAAAAGCACGGCCTGAGAAGAGTCGCAGGAACAGCTGGCCCAGCCGCACATCCCCGACCGTGGCCAGTCACATGTACTCAGGGGAGAAGCATAAGAAACCGCGATGCATAACCGTATCATGTGAGCTTTCTCGTGCAGGGTTCCGGCTTTACGGGAAGCAATTAATGAGTTAGCGACCTCTTGAAGCACAGTTTGTATGCAGCTCATCATCCTTTGTACCCGCTGACAGTCCTACCCTCATGACATTAGCCAATGCTTTATGAGCCCCTTTCTATTTTCGACTTCCACAACATGCAGTGGCAATGACTCCCACAGCTGTGTGAAAACCAGCTCTTTTTTATATATTTTTGACCAGCTGTTCGATGTTTTCACCAAACCCTTGCTAGTTCTCACTATAAACAGTAAATAACTGGTCCCCCGATTTCTTAGCCACCTGTTTGCCTTTCCAATGTCTCCTCCCCATTGAGATGCCTTTAGAGCACTCTGTGACACAGCCACCCTCTTTTTTCCCCCCCTCATTCCAGCTGAGTATGTATCACCAAGGTCGTACAGGCCTGACTGGTCAGTGCTTCACCCCTTTATAACCATTGCTACATACAGGGCAAATAAAGTGCAGAGTGGTTGCAAAACAGTCCTGAGTCAAAAGCATTTCATACCCAAATGCATGACATATTATATGTTTAATCATACAGGAACTGACCACTGCTTGATAGAAATCTTCCTGTCTCTTGTAGCATCAACAGAGCAATGTTGATTTATACTAGATGCACATCTGGCCCAGCCTGTGTAAAGAAGCTGTTGAGGTGGAAATTTAATATTTAAACTAGTATAATCCTACAGAATTCTGCAATAAAATTAAATTTGGGTAAAGGATTAGTTACGACTTTGATTATCCACTAAAGAAGGTTTATTTTTACAGCAACCAGAAAATTGCAAATAATTGGAATCAACATTTTTGCTGCTAATATAGTGTCAACTTCATGACATTTACCCTAAATGTATTTGTTATTGAAGTGGATGAGTGACATGGCTAAACACGGTGAGACAAGTGACCTAGCACGTTAGGTTTCTTCCCTGCTTTTCTACAAAAGCTAGACACAGCCACAGCCAGCTAGCCAGCTAGCCACATGCATGAACTATTTACATAGAGATGAACTGCAATACATTACAATGCCCTTAAGAAATCATAAACCCTGAAAATCGGGGAATGTAAGAATAGAAATATTCACCACTAACCACACTAGGCTTTTTATGAATCAAGGGCTTCATCTTGTTGAAGATGCTGTTGGGACCAAGGCTTGAGCTAAGCAAGTTCTTAAAGAGAAGTAGCTTATGCATCAGTCTCCTTTCTCCTCTAACTCCCCCAGTTCTTCTGCTTTTTCTTCCCCCTTCTGCCTCCTTCCTTCTTTTTATCAGGATATAAGATGGGAAAACAGATGAGCTGGGGCTTAAATTATAAGACTTGTCTTCTGTACTTATTGTTTTTTTCAAAGAGTGGGACTGGTTCTGACACCAGGTGACTGGTGCCCCCTTAGTGATTGAAGAGCATGTAGGACAGCAATATGGTTTGCTACTTATTGTCCTGGCTTTCTGAAGCAAACCGTATTCTCCCTACCCTTAATGTAGTTTCTCTGTCTTGGCTACTGGTGGGTCTGAGTGATCACTAGTTTTAAGGTCTGGCAAAGACCTGAAAAAGATAAACAGAGTAACATAATAGTAAGCTGCTGTGTGGCTTTTATTAACTTTCTCCTGGCATTCCACAGATTTAATTAAATTTCTCCAATTTTGGCCATTGCCAGGAAGTGTGATGGAACAGAGAGGGATCACCTGAGTTTCTGCAGTCCTTACCTGACCTGAGGCACAGCAATGCATTACGGCACTGGGGACAGACATGCCAACAAAGTCCTTCAGAGAGCCAGGCAATATAGCAAAGGCTGTAGTGCATCTTCATCCCCAGAGCACAGAACACTTAGGGTATTCCCCTCGCATTATTTTCCTTGGACTAGCCTAACATTTTTTTCAACGTGATGCCTGTTGGGTAATTGGAGCCTTTAGATAACAGCTCTAAGCAGCATTATAGCTTTTGCTTTTCTCTGTAATGGTGTCTGAATGGCATTGCTTCCATACCCACCTTACGCGTATTCTGCAAAAAAGTCCATTGTGGAAGGATGGTATTGGGAAAAACAAAAGGCACTCATCGTCAACAGGAAAGTAATACTTCCTCAGATGTTTATTTATTAATCTATCTTAATCTCTTTATGCACTGTGTTACTGCCTGCCCAACAGGGAACTTTTGTAGAATTAGCAACAGATTTCCCAAAGCTTAGCAATGAGGTAATCATGCACTTTAAGTGTGACTAGCAAAATTGTGAGTGCTGCAGAACAGTGCAGATGCTATACAACAAATTGTTTATGCCTTTTAAGAAACAACAGCATCTGGAATTTTTACAGGGATGACAAAGCGCCAACATATGAGCAATCTGATGCCCTATTTTTAAGAATGGGGTTGAATCAAAGATGTTGAAGCACAGACAAGGACTTCATTCTGTGGTAATACCCATTTGTTACTCTTTTTAAAATACCAGTTGTTTCTATTCTTTTTGGTTTAATAATTTTTCTCTGTATTTTAGGCCACCAACTTACTAATTAGACCAAGATTTGATAAGGGATCTTCTAAGCATACATTCCTGTCAGTTTGTCCTTCATCATCAGTTATCAGGGAGCATTCAGCAACCTAACTTTACAATTGCAAAAAGCTATTTGTGATAGTAAAAAGCAGTCTATGCCCTTATTTTATTAAGATGTATTATTGTCACGGAGTTTGATTACTGGTATTCTTTTTCAAAGAAAATATGAGAAATGGTATGAAGGCAATATAGAGATCTGGAAAAATTATTGAAATACCCATGAAAAATGTCTTTCCTTTTGGATGTTTTGAACAGTTATTATTCTGTGGGGCTGTCTCTGGTTGTTTCTTTTTGTAAGACTTCTGTATGGAAGACATCTCCTTGAACTTTGTAGAATCATACTAAGACTCGTAAGACTAAGGCAAGATTTTGTGACAAGACTTGTGCCTGATCAGCATTCAAGTCCCTTTTGAAACAAAGCAAAAATAGTTCACCATAATACCAAAAAGACTTAACCGCAACCTGATAAACCTGTGTCATGAATTATGGAACGATCCTAAGAATTCTGGCAAGCCAGGTACATAGAATATGAACAGCTATAAGAATTGTAAACCAGAATTGACCTTATGGACCACGGTTAATTTTTCATGGTATTTTCCCATGTTTTCATGCCTCATTAGTCCACATAACTGTGGTGTTAAATCTGTGCCCAAGGCCATAAGAGTGAGCACGAAATAATGAATCTAGGTCTTGTCAGTGGACAGGACCAAGGAGGAAATCTATGTGAAACGCACCCAATTTAGTATAGTTTTCAACACCTTTTATTACCAAAAGTTATGATAAAAGCAATCAGCTACTATTAAGTTACGTTCTGATAGATTAGGTATATGAACTGGACACTCAGTTCTCATACTCTTAGCAGATGGCTATAGCCTTGATATTGCCAGACAAACTAGTGTTTTCTGTGTAATAGTCTGCTTTACTAGGTATTTCCAGCTAGACTGAAAGGGCTGTCTTTGCTATTTAGCGTAAATGTGCCCTGTGGAAGACTTTTCTTTTAAAAAAGAAGGCAGTAAAAGTGATCTTGCAACAGTACGCTATACATAGTCCTTCTAGCAAAGACCTTACACATAGATATTTGTTTTGATGTAGTAAATTCACAAGAGGGACAAAGAAACAATGTGAGGGATGAGAAAACCAGGGGAGAAAAGAAGGAAGGAATATGAATTAAAAAGAAAACAACTATGCATGAATTATAAAGTAGAGCTACTCAGCTAAAAGAGTTTATTTCTGGCCCATTACCCATAGGATTTTTCCAATGATAACATGGCAAAGGCAGTAATAGGACCCTCATGAATGATGTTGCAGACAAATTATGGAAAATAGATCAGATTCTCTGAGTTCGGGGGGATATTTTGTGACTTTGTATGTGTGTGCTGAATGCTTGTCATCCTATTCATGTCACTATGACTTTCATGTGTTCATGAAACATAATTCTATACAACCAAAATGAGCATTAATTTACTGCCTGCACATCTCACAAGTTACACGTAATCATAGCATGAATTTAAATGTTATATTCAAATTTAATGAACTCAAAACCTACCAATGTTAAACCAGTGAAAGAAGTGTAATGCAAAAATAGCATTGATTATTTACATAACCTCTAGAGAAACCTGGGCTTACATGGTGGTAATGTTTAAAAAAGAAAACTGTCTCCTCTAAAAAAAACACATTTGCTAGAGGTACTGAGAAAATTGTCCACTAGTTATCTGAATGTAATCCAAGAACGGGTAAAGAACTTCAGAATTGAATGCAGCAGACTTTGTATAGCAGATCTCGTGCATTATCTAACTGCTTGATTTATTCATTTATTTCAAAGCACAGATTCCTTAGAGTAGACAATGTTGTGTCCTATTTTATTATTATATTGCTATAAATCACAAATGATTACTTTAAAGTAAAAAAGTCACAAATATAAACGTGGAATAAGGACTAAGCAGTATTTTGCTATATATTCTACATTTAGATAGTAGCTATTCGATAAACGCAAAGTATGCAATTTCACAATCCTTAAAAGAAAAGTGATCTGTTTTTAATTTTAGGTTTTCTACATTTATATCTGGGAACTGTATACTTTCAGGAATTATGGGTTAAGTGGGAGGAGAAACAGGAGCAACTTGCTTTGGCAGTTTAAAATAGAGTTCACTGATTTCAGGAATAGTTTCTTTTCCACATAACTGAGACTTCTCCAGTGGGAGTAGCAAACTGATACAGTGAGGACAAATGGAGCAAGATGTCTTCCTACAGTGTAAAGTCAGAACAGTAATGACAAGATATAAAAACTTGTAAGTTAACTTTGAAAGGACAAACATTTTGAAAGCATGTTTCCAAAATACATCTGCAAAATAGCTTGCCATTTTCTTGTATTCATTGCTTCCATGAGACTCAGGGCATTATGCTTTATGGTTGCTCAACTCTATGCAGAGGTATTTCCCTGCAGAAAGGATGGTAATTTTTTTTTGCAAAAGCATAAGCAAAAGCCAATGTGGAAGTATACCTCCATCACAGATCCACTAAAACAGTGCACTGCATCTTTGCAAATGACAGCAGCAGTAAAATCTCACACAGATCTTTCCTCCTGATCCAGTGTTGCTCCAAATGCGTTAAGGTTGTACATGAAGTCTATGATATTCATGACCAGAGATCAGTGTCATTATTATATATTATTCAAACTTACGATTACGTTATCAGCTGCTAAAGTCATAGCTTTTGCATCTGAATTACACACTACACTACTTTTTGCACAAACAATACTGGTGTTTCGGTGGCAGTTCTAGCGGAAAGGAAAAGCTGTGAAAAAGCTCCTCCGGCAGAAACAGTGTAGCAATAAGGTCAAGGTGTATGGGGGGATCAGCTAGCACTGAGCTTTCTGGACAACAAAAAGCAGAATGAGTTTCCATAAGAAATGGAAAAACACATAAAGAAATATCTGTTAGTAGAGAGCAAAGCAGGTCCATCAGTGCCTTTAGGAGACCTATGTATAAGTGCCAACCCTTGAGTTCTTAGTTATGTAGGTTGCTATTTTTAAGGGGAATGACAGATGAAAGTCTGGTCATATCATACAAATAGAATTCTATAAACAAAAAGTATCTCCTCCATTTCCTTTTCTTTTCCCCAGAAAGTTTTGAGTTTTGAGCTATGCAAGATGGATGAATGAGGACGTAGTCTTGTCTTCGGAGTTTACAGTGTCCAGATTAAACTGAAGGTATTTTCCAAAAGCATGTGTTATGTATTTAAGAAAAGAAGTTCACTGTGGGGTGATAGAGATCAACTTTTTTTTTCCTGGAAGAAGCTTTGTTTAGTTTCCATTAACTAATGAGCTGCTAAAGGATTTGCTGCTGCAAGAATCCGAAAAAAGACACCTTAAACACACTAAAGCAAAGCATTGTCCTGTGGGACAATTCTGTAGTACAAATTGGTGCCAGTAGGCATTCCATTACTGAAATATCAACTAGAAATAGCTAAACACTGAAGATTTGTTCCAGAAACATTCTTGAGAAAATTGTTTTCCTGAAATACATAATCATGCTTATTTTTTTTACATTCCAGTGTTTTTACTGGTTTGGTAGCCTTGACAGGAGGCATGAATCACAAACTTACAAGCAGACAGCATTCTGCATTCCTTTTCATGGAAAAGTCAGGCCCTAATGATTTTTGCAAGATAGACCAAGGGAATATGCAACATGAACATTGCTTACTTGAGTTTCATTTACATAAAAACGAGAAAATAGGATACTTCTACAGTTAGTTAGAGCTAGACATAGACAATGAAGAATGAAAGTAGTGTCAAAACCATGTCCTTTATCGTTTACTTAGCTAGGTAGTAATTTGTTTTATAAAAACAATTAGTTTTAATGGAATACTCTGTAAAGTATAGCACTAGTAAACACGAGTGAGAAGAACAGACAGAGACGCAGTGGAGACAGCTGCATTTCATATTGAGGAATTGTCAGTCAACATACCGCCCAGCCTTTTTCATTCAAAAAGTTACTTACTATTCATTTAGACAAGATTACCAATATGAAATTTTTCTAAATGCTCAGTATTCACAATTCAGTATCTGAGCTGTTTGCTCAACTTAGTTCCTTCATATTGTTTCCTCTTCCAGCCTGGATAGCCTTCCAGGCTAAATTTGTTTGAAACAAACTCTATCTCATCATTAAATTAATCCCAATTTCAAGTCCAACATTCACTTTCTGCAAACACGTTGTCACAACAAGCAAATAAAAATGAGTGCAAGCATTTGCTGGAAAAGCGGTGAATATTTTTTTGCCATGTTTTTTTTGCTTTGCTCCTATCATACAGTCTTCTGTAAAACATACTAGCAGTAAAAAAGTAATAAACAATTGACCAACACATATCAATTTATTTAGAAACAATTTCTTGGTGAAGATTTGAGACTAAGACTTTGCATATGTCCTCAGTTGTATGAGAGGATATGTTTTTTATCTAGCCACACAAGAAGATCTCATCTTTAGTTTCTACTTGTGAAAGCAAATTTGGCATGGTGTCAACCCGTAGCTCCTTACACACGTACACCTTCCTCTGAAACCAGATCTATGTGGACCTCAAAGCAGTGTTTTTAGGCTTACAGTTCTGCTGTAAGGCTTTTGGGCTGTAACAGCAATCACTAGAACCAACCCCAAACACCAAAACTCCACATATGCTTATCAAGAACTAAATACACTCCAGCCATACTGGAAGCTCAGTCTAAATAAGTTGCCGCTAGGTGAAGGGTGACAGAAATAAGTCTTATTGGCTTCAGGTTTGAATTTCACTGGAATAGCCTGGCCTTCAAGACAATCATAGAGAAGATGTGTTTTCAGACGTACCAGGACTCCATGTTGGCAGCTTATCTTTCCACACCAGAACAGTTTTGAAGTTCTTTGGACAAACAACTTTGAAGAAAATCAGATTAAAAGAGTTCTTCCTTGCAAGGGCATCAAAAGAAGGATGGTAACACACACACTTCCGCTTGAAGTGCAACGCTCACCAGTTCAGCTTGTGAGACCTGTGTAATGTGAACAGTACTATTAATCTATACATTTGCATAAGGATTTTCCTCGGTGAGCACCAGGAAAATATGTTGTGAAGACAGTAGATCAAGTTCTAAACAGATGTCAATGGGTACACAGTTCACTGTAGCTCACTAATATCACTTCAAGATCCCTCTGTAGGACAGAAAGACAAGTATTACTTGTAAAATGGCTACTTGTAAAAGGGCTACAAATACTACTTCTACAAAGTCTGGGGCTCCTTCACTTCTTGGCCATTCTAAGTGCTTGCCCGCTCATAGAGTTAAACTTGATATTCATGTAGGAGACAATCTGGGGCTCAAATCCATGTTTCTACTTTGAATTGGGGTAAGCAACTTAATCCTCCAGAGACAGTTTCAACATCTGTAAAAAAAGGTTTGAAAGTGCTATTTTCCCCTAAATGGAGCATTACGAAGTTAACTTATTAACACTTAGAAAGGGTTTAGGTTTCAGGAAACTAAGCACCGTGGAAATGAAGGGTTCTGCCCTTTATAGTGGCATGTTGGGATTTTGCAAGTAGTTGAGAATTTTGGCTTTTAGCCTGTGCCTTAGCATCTCTGAACTGCCATGCATCTTTATCAATGTTTTGTTCTCCGCACTCACATCTACTTACCATTTCCAGAGTAATTTTTAAAAATTACCATTTTTAAAAAACAGTTACTTTTATCATGCAAAGGTGGCAATTTCCTTACAAGTCAAACGTTGTTTCACTGTTATTCCATAATATCCTAAAGACAGATATCATAGGTCTTTCCTTGCATTTTTAATTTCAGCTAGACAATTCTCCACTCCCTTCGCTTAGAAAAAAATTGAGTACAGTAATGGTTCCGCTTTCAAATTACAGAACACTCTGAGTTTTACACTTCACACTTCGGTTCCTGTTGTATAAAAAATACTAATGGTGACAGCAATGAAAGGGACAGCCTTTCCGAGTCATAAACTCCTGGGTCATCTGCCTTTGTTTTCTGGAGTCGAATGTTGAATGTTCTAAATTAAGAATCAAAGCATTCCATATTTCTCAGTACAAGTATAAATTAAAAGTAAACATTTATAAAATACTTCATGCTCTTGAACAACAGCAGGATATCACAGCCCATTCCACAATCAGTTTTGGACTGGTCCATTTTATACAGTTGGGCATACATCTGATAAACACTCCTGCATAACAGCACTTCCTTTTTTTTTTTTTAATGTTTTGCATATTAAAACAAAGATGTAAGTAACATGGGGCAAACCAAAACACCAAATGCAAACACCTGTAAATTTTCAGAACTTTGAGATCTTAACAAAACTTGTGTACTGGATCCAAGCATTCACACACTGATTTTGAGTTTACTGAATGGCTGGAGACTTCAGAGTGGATGAAATCCAGGCACCAAATGCTCAAAGTTTCTAAAACTCGAATGCTTATTCGAGTAAAAACTTATAATTTGAAATATATCATGAGTTTCTTTTTGTACAGTAGAGATAATTCATGTTGTATTTGGTATACATCCATTAAATTATGCAAACTTTTAACATGTGCAGGCTTACAGTAAGTACATCAAGAGCATTCAGACCGGAAGAATATTTCTTGATATTTTGACTCTATATGTTGAAGAAGAAGCAAGGGAATACAAAATATATAATTTTTATTATGTGCTTTCAAAGGTTATTCTGTTAACTGCATATCAAGACAAATTTTTCAGAATTATATTCTTCAGGAATAAAGCTCTTGAGGAGATACATAGTCTGTAATGATGCTACAGTTGCACTATGCACTTTAAAAAAATCCTGAAAAATAACTCAGAACAGATTTGAACGCTTTGCAGAAGATTTTCTTTATCCCTGAAAAGAGGAAAGTGAAAGTATGAATCTTAAATATTTAGCATTCATTAAGTGTTATGTCTGTAATACTGTCCCATGTGACCTCATCGCTCATCATAAGCCGGTTAGGGAAAAAGAATCTCAAATGTGAGTGCAAAAGTTAGGTTACTTATCAAAGTGGAAGAATGTATCAAATGGATTTTCCGATGGGGTCAGTCCTGGGTCCAGCACTATTCAATATTTTCACTACTGACACAAATCGCAGATGACAGAATAGGCTCGTTAGATTTAGAGACAAATGAAGTCTGGTACATTGTAAGTACTTTGGAGGACAAGAATAGGATTCAATATGGTTGTGATAAACTGAAGATATGAATAGAAAACTTCAGATATTTTTGTACCAGTGCAAGCACCACACTCAGGAATAATAACCTGCACAGAGACAAAATGGGGAAGAGCTGAGGGGGAAGAAATTCAGATAGAAAGGGATATAGAAATTATAGTTCACCATAGACCGGACGTGAGTTAACAATGACATGCTGCTGCTACCACAGAAATGTAATTCTGGAATGCAGATTGCATGCAAGTTTGTGGAATAACCCTTTTGCTCTACTCAGCACTGATAAGGCTTTAACTAGATTATTGTGCCTAGTTCAGGGACCACACTTCAAGAAATTTATGAACTGGTCAGAGACAGTCACAAAGATAGCAATAAAAATGATAAACGGTCTATAAAATATGAATTATGATAAAACATTGGAAAAGTGGGATTTTTACCCTAAAAGACCAAGGGAAGACTTGATAACAGTCTTTCAGACACGTAGAAGGCTACTTTGTGTGTCTATAGAAGTAACAGGCTAAAATTCAAGCAAGAGCATTCAGATTACATCTTCAGAAACATTTTATAATGAAAAGGCCATGAACAGCAGAAGAGTTCGACTGCAGAGTTCAAGGCAGGCTGACAACTGCATGTCATGAAGGGCCCAAAGGTTGTTGCTTTTTCCTTGGATTAGGTGACTTCCTGTTCTTTCTAGCCCTATGATCCTATAGTTTCTGTTTGCTCTTTATCCTGCTTAATTCAAAGCACTAAAGGTCAGCACAAAGCCACTGCACTGCAAAATACATTTTATTTCAATGGCCCAGTGCATGTTTCTGCTCTTCTACCTTCTACTTTCACTTTCTACTGAACGGCAAAAGACAAATTATTATTGTTCTCATTTGAACCAATTGTTTTACTGAAACACCAGCTTCTCAGTGACAATCTAGAAACTCCAAGGCTCAAGCCTACGAGACCTGAACAGTGTGGTCCTTATTCAGATAAGCAATGAAGGGCAAGAAGAGCCAAACACATACTTGCTGTTTAAAGAAGTGTGTCGGTATCTGGCAGCTTGTTCAGAAGGATCATTATTTTGTAGGATTGAGCTGTCAATGTTGCTCAGGAGACTGAGCTGTATGTCTTTCATTCAGGGAGATAGAAAACAGAAAATTAAATCTGGATCACTGTCATAAATACCTCCAAAATATTATTTGTTGTTTAATTTACAACTTCAAACACTTGGTACAGCTCAAACCGAAAGGACAGAAATGATGCAAGTGACCACTGGAACTGAGAAAGACATTTTCTTGTATTATCAACAATGGCATTAATCCTTCTATGGAGATGACTGGAGTAGGGAAAATGTCTTATTTTTTTAAAAAACAGCCCAAGCATTATCTCAAATTTCCATCCACAGCTCATTTGGAGGTATTTTACGGAGTAGCTGAAAGGCATAAACTGTAATTACAAGTCAAACCATGCCAAGCCAACATGGGCATTGTTCAAAAAGTCATGCCAAGTAACATCCCAAGCACACAACATGGAAAGAGGGTTTGCCAACAATTTTAATTTGTGAAAAATTATCTTAGTACTTTGTTTCACTTCGGTATTAACATTGTTTTTAAAAAATGTCACACAGTTACATAGGGGCTGGCTGCAGTCCAGGTGTGAAACAGTGATGAAGAGGACCATTAATGAAAAATGCTAAGCCCTGAGTTTCATGCCATTAATATTTATAGCATAGCGTGAAGAGTCCTATTTAAATGCCACTTTGTGTGTGGGTTGGGGTGGAGAACGAGAGGGTTGGTAGGGGAGGAGAATTATGGTATTTATGCTAAAGTGTCAAGGCATCTTGACAGGGAACAAAGCCCTTTACAGACACAGAGTAGTAATAATTAGTCTAATGTTTGGATAGTTACACTTTATGCGACCTCTGATTTTAATGGCATAAAATTGCAAAAACTGACTATTCTGTCAAGCTGCCAAGTGAAATGCACTTGGATGGGTATTTGTAAACCAAATATAATTTTTAACCATCATCTATTATTTTGGGCAAATTGCCTAAAGTGGACTGAACCTCAAATATTTATTTCATGCTGCCTGCTCCTCCTGAAATTATGCTGTAATTTCAGGCAGACAATATGTTTTGTTTAACATGATGCCATAACTCCTACCAGTGCCTGCTGAAGTCCCGAAGTAACCGATTTCCTCCCTTAGCAGATAGTGGGCAGGAAATTGTGTGGTGCCAGTGAGTGCTGCCCTAGAACCTTCCCGGGTCACAGGAGGTGACCAGGCATTTCCATATCCAGGACTTTTATAAGCAAGGAGTTTTGTATGCTTACTAGATTTAGTAATTAGGTTCCTCCATAACGAAACACCACTCTGTACTGTTAGTGCGATCTGTCCTGGAATGACAGCTCTGCACTTTGTCACATGGACGCAGCGAATCACTTTCATACTTTGATACAATTCACAAGATTTGCATGAACTATGTAGCCAGTCTTCGTCTCTCTGTTTTTAATTGCAAATTGTCTCCTCCTCTTGTCATAAATAGTCTGGCTTCTGTCATAACTTAATTCCTACAAACCGCTGTGTTTTTTCAACTTATGTTGTTATGTCAAGAAATAAATGAAGTGCACTATACACATCATATTTTTCATGCAAGTATCTGGCATGTGTATTGCTTACACAAAAATACAGCATTGTTTAAAAAAGAGAAAAATTTAGAGGGAGCTGGCATAAGATATCCATTTTTTTAAAAGCAGCAATTCCTTGGAGAGTGGCTTTTTCAAATGACAGTATTTCGTAGGCTACAAAGAAAAATCTGCTTTTCAAAATGCAGACAACTGTCAAGTGAAATCAAATTTTAAATTTTATACAAAGGCATCCTCATATTTGTAGCAGTAAAATATAAAATTAAATAAGATGGGCATTAACTGTTGAAAAATTGTTTTAATATGTGCTAATATAAACTTGGTAGCATACTCTGTTACCCAGGAAATGTATTCACTTTGACATGACTACCTCCTGTTTCTAGGTCAAAGCCAAGGTTCATCAGGAATCTAGAAACTTTTAAGGCAAGGATGAATGAACCCCTGGGGCACGTTTTCTTAAACTGCGTTAGAGTTGCTCTGTAACTATATCCATCTAGAATATGAGGTAACATCCAGAAGTTAAGAATGGGTGATTGTACTTTGGATTACACAAACAGCCCTGAAATAAAAGAGAGGTTAGTTTCTCACTGACTTTGATAAGTGATGACCATGGAGAAATTCCTCCTAATGAATGCTAATGAAATCTTCATTAGTAGGGAATTTCTTACATGGAGCTTAGTGGGCAGTGCTTGGATGCTGTGGCAGCGGGGATGAGGAGTACGCAGAGCTAGCTAGGGGGATTGCGAGGGCGTTAGCAGTTGGAGAAGGCACTGAAGCCTCGCAGTACGGGTCACAGTTCTGCTGGTACTTTGGAGCAGTGACCTCCCTCTGGTCCCAGTGTTTGTGACACGAATGGCATGGGAGGAAACTCTACAATAAGGAGTAGCAGTTAGAGGTGTCAGTTCCTTGTGGCACAAGCCATGTGCTACACAGAAACGGTGCCTGGAAATGACAGGGTGGCAACAGCTAACAAAGACACAGAGTATTTTCTGGCTCTAAGATGACATTTACCTACATGTGTGCTGAAGTCACTGTATCTGCCATCAGCATAGTGAGAAGACAGTCTAGACATATTCCTGATTCTAGAATTCACTTTTTTAACATACATTATTTACATTAATCAACAAATTAATATAATTTTCAATTGCATTATCCACTTACTGAGTTTTCTTAGATGTTTCTGATATTCCTCATCATTCTTTTTAGTTCTGACTAGCCTAAATAGGTTACTAGAACCCACCCTATGATAATTTTGGGGGTTTTCTACTTACTTTACAACTATTGTTTCAATCAATACATCACAAATAAATTTAGGACTCATTTGCTCCTAGGTTACCTCCAAAATATTTTACACACATTGGCCTAAACCAGTATTTAGTTCATCAGATTGTCTTTCTTGCTAATTTAAAAAAAACCCAAGTGAATTATTCCATAACTTTGGAATGTGCTTTTGTTCTTTAATACAAAAGGACCAGCAGAGGCATTCACTAAAACTGTGTGCCTCCCTTTGGAGTGCCCAACTCGGATTAGAATGGTCAACACCCCGATTGCCAAAGCCATCAAAACTCTAAGTGTTGACAAAGAAGGTGTAGATCTCCACCATTCCCAAAAAGAAGAAACTAGTCACCTCAAACTGAGATCACAAAATCTGGGAACAGTGACATTAACAAATGCTTCTCACAACGTGATCCTGATTTTCAGAGCCTGTGTTTAGTAAATGCAGATCGCCAAAGCCCCACTTTGCAAGGTGCATTTATTTGTGCATATAAAATAAACATTATATGCACACTCAATGTTTGTATTTCCCTTTTATAAACTCATACAGCGACTCTTTAAATCTGTCTTTCACTTGTATACATTTGCCAGCCTCATCTCAGGCTCCACATTAATAAATTCAAAAATGCTGGCTGCTATTTCAAAAGAAACCTCTTTTGAAGGAGAAAAAAATCTCTTTGGTAATTCTAGGGTGGCCGTGTTCAAGACACACTTAGGATCCAGGCTGGCTAGAGGGCTCGCCCAATACTTTTATACTGCAGCAGTGTTAAATTCAAGGGGAGGTTGTCCAGCATCTGGAAGTGTAGTTTTTACTGAGCGTTTTCTACTGAGCACTAAGATTATTGTATCTCTCTTTATTACCTCTGCACTATGTATATATGTGTGTTTCAATAAGGTTGTCATTTAGTGGGATAACTACATTCGCACAATTTCGTCAATCAAGTGGCCATTTTCAACACAGTTCCTCGGCATTTGATCCATTTCCTGAAAAGAGGGGAAGCTTTTTGATTTCAGGCCTAAAGCGGGTCACTGGAGAGTGATCCCAAAGATGCTTACACTGATATCTATGGAACTGATGATCAGGACATTTCCAAAGCAAATGTTTAGGTGAAGAGTTCAGCTAATAAGGTCCCTGACTCCTAAGTGCTATGCACCTCCTGGGAGGTACTGAGACCCTCCAGCTGCCCTGGCAGTTAATGGAGGAGGATGCTCAGTATTTTGCATAACGCAGCTATAAATGCATTACACTTAACTGCATAATCTCAAGGATAAGGGAACATCTGTCATCCAATAACAGTAAACACCATCTGGTTTTGTATCACTGTATTCCGACTTACTTGAACAAATGAAGCTCAAGTGACACTGGGCATTGCTTCAAAGAAAAAACAAAACGTATTTACACTTGTTACTTTGCCCTTTTGCACATTTTGAACTGCTATAATGAAAGGCTTTGCCTACAATAGCTTTCATTAGAATAATTTGCTATTCGTGCTTTCTCTGCTATGGTTTCAGAATTATATCATTTTCTTCTAGTCAGTTTGTGGAGGATATCCAAACTAGTTATAAAATAAGTCACCTCCCATTACTCCTGACACTAGTCAGTAGCCTATTTCTTTTCTAAAGATAATATCAAGAGTCCTTATTGATCTTTTCAGCTTCTTCCCTGAAGAAGAATGGCTGGTCCAGCCTTCTGCTTCTCTTTGCAGAGAACTTTGCAAAGGAACTGCAAAAGCAGCACAGTATCAGGCCAAAAATCTTTTCTGTAAGACTATACTAGACGTCCGGAATATCGCCAAAATAAATTTACAGTTGAGTTGGTTTGAACTCTTTGTACTGTTCATAATTCATAGTGACTTCTTATTAATATTTGTAATGTCCGCAGGAAAATGAAATTATACTTTACTGCACTGTGGAGTCCATTTTTAAAGATGTTCAAATTATGTGACTAGATAATCATTCCTCTTCTGGTTTTTGACCATAGCTGTTCCTTCTGTCACTTGATTAAATAGATAGCAGAGCATGTGCCCTGGTCTAAAATAGGAAATGGTTCTTTAGGAAGCTTTGGGAAGTCCATTATTTAAGTCACTACTACTAACTCACTACTAAAGGCAGTTAATCATAACAACTGATGCTATGCTTTCCAAACTTAGCCCTCAAGGGATTGATGTGCTGAACGCCTCCAGAAGACTTGAAAATCAAACTTAGGGACTAGCGGTAGAAAAGGATGCTCAAGTAGGCCAAATGAACCAAATATAAACACAGGTCTAGGAACTGAGAGGAAATTAGTGGAGAACTAGAACAGCTGATATAAATCTAGAGAGGCAAAAACACGTTTATTTAGAATCTTGGAATTCAAAGTCAATTTGTATCTTGTGCTTGGTTGAACTTTTCAGTCAACATTTTATGATGTTTGTAATTTTCTACATGATTTGTACATTTTCTTATAATTTATAAAACAATCACTCTGTTTCCCTAAATATGTACAGAGGCAAGTTTTGTAGGTATGTTGTTGTACATACTTGACCAATTATATCCATGCACCCACACACCTTCAAAGAATAAAGGATTTTATTTGCAAATAAAAATACCTGCAAGCTTACAGATGAAGTTGCAGATGTAAAACAACTAGCAATTCTAAAGCCCCCAAGGTCTTCATCCACACAGCTGAATTCCACACTTGCATTTCTATTCTGACCATAAAACTGAAAAGTGACCTTCGCAAGGTAATGTTTGATATTATTTATTATATGTCTTACAATAGCACTCGAGCACCTGAATACAGTATTCCCACTGTATTTACAACTGTGCAATATCTGTTAACACGAGGCTGTCTCATAGATTTAGATTGTTAGCTTCTAACAAACTAGAGGTAGCTTACAGATGAAGTTGCAGATGTAAAACAACTAGCAATTCTAAAGCCCCCAAGGTCTTCATCCACACAGCTGAATTCCACACTTGCATTTCTATTCTGACCATAAAACTGAAAAGTGACCTTCGCAAGGTAATGTTTGATATTATTTATTATATGTCTTACAATAGCACTCGAGCACCTGAATACAGTATTCCCACTGTATTTACAACTGTGCAATATCTGTAACACGAGGCTGTCTTATAGATTTAGATTGTTAGCTTCTAACAGACTAGAGGTAGAAGGAGCAATAAGCTCCAAGAGATGAAACATCAGAAAACAGCTCTGTGGACTTCCAATCCAGTGCATTACACAACAGAATATGCCAACTCTTAAATGACCATGAAAACTGTATCAGCCTTTGAAATGAGACTCACGTACTTGTGTGTCGTTCTTCAAAACTCTCTTCTAAGTCACTAAAAGAAAGCTTTGTACCTCCTTGCAAGTTGAAAATAAGAATTTGTGAAAATTCCCCATAAGCACATCTGGAATAGTCTCAAATATTTTCCTGCCATGAGAACTAGCCTTCAAACACAGGCACTGCAATGTTTTTCTGGTTTTATCTGCACTGCACACTGTAGGACAGCACAGACATAATTGCGCTAGTTCTGACCACACTGCCTCAGCTGCTGCAAACAGGATCCTTATTAGTGCCGACATTAGTGCAAGCTTATTTATCTCACTCTCCCTCAGCCCTATTACTACCATGCTTCTCAGAATGCCTTCTCGGCATTAAATCAAATTGTCAATTATATTGTAAATTAAATTGTTCTTTTTTCTGAATATCTTTGGTTTCAGGGAAGCCTTACTTCTCAAACAAACAGTACCATAAGGTCTTGGAATAGAAGATATAGGGAGAAGCCATTTGTCTTCTTTCGGCTGCAAATCAACCGGATGAAAATGTTTCTGTCACGATCACACTTCTAGATTACCATCTCCTTACATTTGTTGACATAATTCACAGGTAGTTAAGTCTTTAGGACAGATATTTCAAAATAATCCAGGTTAGTTTAAGTATTACTAAGAGTAGTTTGAGTTGCTTTTTTTTCCTCTAAATGAATGGTGTTTAGCACAAATTTCATGAATAGTTATGGCACCAAATTTTAGGGCTCAGTAACCTCTGCTGGAGGAAGGGCAAGTCTTGATGAGGAACTTTAACTAATCTGCACTGAGGGGGCATTAACCTTATCAGTCTGGTCAGCTGGAGCCTGAACAGGACTCAGCTCAGCGGCCTCGCTAAAAAACCGGCTGACAGAAACAAGTCCTGCATCTGGGACGTGAAACAAGTCAGGAAAGTGTCCTTCTCTAAAACACCACATGTAATAAGGCCTATTCCCCTGACTAATTTCAGATCATTAACCATTTCATTAGTATTGAACGCTTCAGTTCAACCCACTACTTTCTGCTGCGAATTATCTACCCATTTTTCAGGGGAAATAATCTTAATGTAAAGTCACTGCTCATGACAATGAAGAAGAAAAGGCATAACAAGTCTTCTTTTCCACTAGGAATATGACGTGACATATTATATATATATATCATATATAGTATCACATTATATATATTATA
>NW_010518275.1:61419-61756 GCF_000687285.1 Phaethon lepturus | reverse complement strand
TTTTCTTTTTTCTTTTTCTTTTTTTTTTTTTGCTTGGTAAGGAAAGTTTAAGGGTTGTACTTCACTAGTGATTCTCAGTGAGGAACCTAGGGAGCTTGGTAGTAGCTTGAGTAAAAACTCAAAGCATGATTGTATAAGGTATAATAAAATGCCTGCTGTCTACACAAGCTGAGAAAAACTAGCTGTGATGAATGGATAAACCTCACTTACATTTTGTATCCTGGTATTCTGCTACCTGGAAGGAGTCAGTGTGTTTGGGCTTTGAAACTCTATCTGATCGATCGATCGATCAATCTTTTGAAACTATTTCTAGCTGATCCTGTATGTATTTAAGGGA
>NW_010518275.1:47092-61385 GCF_000687285.1 Phaethon lepturus | reverse complement strand
TTACAGATATTTGTGTAACATCAGCCTGTGATTATTTATTTCTTGCTTGGAGAAAAATGTCCCTTTATTCACGAGAATGCCTGTGAATATGAATGGCTCTGGGGGTTAAAAACAGCCGCTGAAAAGTTGGTATTTGGGACTTGTCTAACTAACTCCTGACACTTTTGTTGGATAAACATCTTTTGAGAGCTACACCCACAGGAATAAACCTTGCTGGCTGCCATATCAGAGTGGGTAGGTTTTCTCTGGAAACTAACTTTGAAATACTCATAATTTTTTGAAAGTTATTTATGAATTATTCCCAGAATTATTCTGTGCAGCTGATCCATTTCTCATCATTGGGATTGCTCCCGTTGGGCAGGGGGAAGCTGTGGGCTCCAACTTGTGACCAGTTGTTCCTCAGAGCCTGGCCAGGAGCTTCACTATGGGAAGGGCTGATTTGATACCAGTGCCCTGAACACTGTGCTTGAGTCGGTTGGTTGTCAGAAGCTCCTGGCTGCCAGTGAGAAACTTGGGTAATGAATTTCTTCCTGAATATATTTTCGTGAAGAAGCTGAAATAAATGAAGTATATTAGCTTGTTTTACAAGCAGTCCATCTTGCTTTTACTGAAATAATTACCCTGCAGTCACATAGCTGGTTATGTTTTGCTAATGCATTGTGAAATCTGTTGAATCTGGAAGCAGAGTAATTATGACACCTCAGGTTCATTTGTGATTAAAAGCGGTGACTGTTCTTACAGCTCACGTTTCATCAGAGAAACTCAGAGCGTTTATAAATACCAGTACCTCTCAGAACAGTTGGAGGAATGTGTAAATTACTAATGAGAAATACTCTTAAATTTAAATATTATACACTGGCTTTTCTTCTCAGAATGTTTTCCACATATACAAACACCTAAAAGCTCCGTTCTGTGTGGCACTGTATACAGTATATGAGCAACCCAATAGGTTTTAGGGTAGGAAGTAAAGAACTTTAGTTGCCAGTAAAAATGACAGACACCATTCTGAGACGCAAAAAGTAAATACCCAAGTTAGAATTTGGCTAGCTAAAAGCTAAAATCTCTGCACTCTTGGAAATGAAATACTGCCATTTTAAATGACCGCAGTGTCAAGGGTGTTCACTTACAACTGTTTAAACACAACTCCTGTTAACACAAATCTGGACTTTAACACAGGGTCGGAGAGATGAGTCATATACAGTGAAGTAATAGTGAACCACTGAACCCCTCTGTAAGAGGTGTCCTCTAGAGCAGCTGGGCATTAATGGCGTGTCACCGCTCTGCTTAGCGTGGCACAACTGCGACGCTCAGCAGGGACAGGACAGGTTTTCCCTCCGTTCGCAGCAGACAGCACGTTCTCCCGTCCCGGGTTACGTGAAGGATGGGCAAACACGTGCAGGGGAAGGGGAAGCTTTAGGTATGGCCAGGCAGCCACCCCGCTCCACCCGCTCTCAGGCTGTGCGCAGTAGGTAAGGGTTTCGGGCGCGGGCAGGCAGCTGAGGTGGGTCTGCGGCGCGCGCGCGCGCGAGAGGAGCCATCCCGGCATCCTGCGAACGCCAGAAGCGGCAGCGCTGGGGCAGGGGAGGGCTGGCTGGTGCCCGTGTGAGGGCATGTGCCAAAGGACCCGCTGATCAGTGGCAGGGTGATTCAACCGAGGCACACGGAGGCCGAGTATTTTTGGTAAATCACGCAACTAAGCTGATAAGAGAGAGAGGATATTTTACAGGCAGAGACAGCCATGAGGTGACTAAATTAAACCCAAACGTGTGAGACGGCTGAGAAATTAACTAACGTCTCCTTATTCCCTGCCCGGGTTCTTAAAGCAGACAGCGTTACGTGCTCCGCTCCGTCCCTGCGGCTCTGGGAGAGGCTGTCCCTGCCGGCCGGCGAGCACTGCATTGCCTGCCGAAAAATGCTGTGCATGAGGAAAGGCTTAGAGCCAAGATGGTAGTAGCAGCCTTAATTAAAAATGCAATTAAAACCTCAGAATGAGTTACCATTAGCCAAAGGGGCTAGGAGAAACCAGAAGATTGGTTTGGGGTTTTTTTTTCCCTAATATATTGGAGTGGGGATGGAGCTAGAGAGATAACAGGGCAATTAAAAATGAGAAATGGATGAAACTAATGATGACTCAAAATGGTGGGAAGAGGCCGACTTGTTTTTTTTAACATCTGTCTATAGTGTATTAAATAAAGAAGTTTGAATAATCAGGAAGTCAGAATGATGCTGTAAAATTAATTGCTGATTAAGAACACAGAAACAGTAATTGGAAAAATGTAAAATATATGCTGTAATGGCTCCAGTAATACATATCGAAAAGGGGCTAGAGGGATTGTGGAGCCTGAGTGGATTTGACAGGGCACTGCAGGGTGTTTGCAACATCTGGCTTTAGATACCTAATCACAGTGCTAAATTCCTCTGTAGTCACGGCGAGGGAGTCACCTCCAGAGGACAATAGTATAAAGGAAGATCCAGGAGCCTCTGAGGGGAGCCAACCCATTCATCTGGGCATCTGAACTAGGGCCTCCATGCAGGTGATGTGGAAGTCCCCCTTTTTTTCCCACTGCAACACTTCATGGAGAGACCAGGGGAAACAAAGTGTTTTCCAGGAGAGATGGATGTGATGAAACCTACCACTGCTGACGCTACTGCCCTACTCGGGTTATTACAGTGTTCTTATTACCAGGACGTTAGAGCCTTACTGATACTGAGTTCATGCGGGCTCTGCATTCCCTTAACTCCATCAGCTTCCAAGGGAAAAAAATGAAGGAAACTCTGAGGCAGAAATAAGGCACCTTCAAAGGGCAAAGCCGCCACTTCAGATGCTTGTACCAGTGCTAAGCTCAGAAGGGTAAACTTCAAAGGGAGTGAAGCCTCTTTTCTTCAGTAGCTGGGTGAAGCAAACATAACACATATCAGCACAGATACGGTTTTCCTGACTCCAAAGCTAAGAAAACATCTTTCATGCATCTAAAGACAAAGAAATCAGAAGTGGTTCCCTCTGGATTTCATCCTTGTGCCTTAATCCTTTAATCGGAAATGATCCCTGGCAAGAATCTGTTTTGTTAACAGGAACCAGCAGAGAACTGTAGAGTTGGTATACCTCAAAAAGCTCCTGAAATAGGATCAATCTGCTAAAACAGCCAGTGGCAGGGCAAGACAGGAGGACATCCAGAGACCAGCACTTCATCCTTCCGTTGCGTAGCGGCCTTGCCTTCTTCACTCGCTGCTGAGGATTTATGCATCCTTGATCGTTTGCGTCCGCTGCCTGGGCTCTGAAAGCCGTGCAGAGTGACCACCATGTGCTATCCACGGGTGGCACCAGGGAGTTTAAGAAAGGAAGGAAAAACTATCCTGCATACAGTTTTTTCCTATAGACCGCTAACTGAAAACAAACATACCGATAAAACAGAAGGAAGTATTTCCTTCGCTGCCCTGCCCCTCCTAAGCAGCCCAGCTGGGACCGAGCCGGTCCACCCTTCCAGCTCCACGGAAACGTCGCAGAGCGGGGCGGAGGGGTGGGCAGCACGCAGGCAGCACGCTTCCCTCACCATTTCGAACTGGGGTAAGGGTAGAGGTGCCAAGCTCCCGGTTCAGTCTGGGAACAGGCATACGGCCTCATCGCCTTCCATCTCAGAGACCAGCAGAAGCCGTCGGTGGGTAAGATGGGACAACAGAAGGCCTCAAGGCACCGAATGGGTAAATAATCTTTATTAACTACTGCTTCCAGGGCCTGCTCCCACTGGCCTCCACCCTACCCATTAAATCAGCTGGAATCAGGATAGGAACATCAAATCTTCCTCCATTTACTTTTCACTGCTGAGAAAGACAGATTTAGGAAAAACCACAGGCGACTAACAGTCCTTGGTACGTTCTCCTGTGTGTTTTTCTGACAGGAGATGTTAGAGTGGATACACTCTTGCATTGTTACACAGAAGGTCAAATACAACCCCGAGACTTCTGCCATCTATAAGTAGAAATCATCAGCACTGGACTCATGCATGAGTTTATCACCTGCAGTCCTCAGGTGTATCACCTCCTTCAGGTGTAGGTGGCATTGAAGCATATGAAAATAAAATTCCACATAAAATTCATGCCTTATTTTAATGCCACTTAATAACCCCTTAGTGGGTATTAACAATCCTTAGTTTTTCTACCAGTGATGCCTACTATAAAGGAATCGGATACACTGGTGCGCTCAGGTTCCTTTACCCTAATCCAGTGACACAAAATAAATGAGAAAATGTTAAGAAGCGCTTCTGATTGATAGCTTTGCATTGCCTGATTATCACAAAATCAGGGCTTCAATGCACTAAAAAATTTTACTCCATAGTCAGTATAATTAAACCCTTATGTACGTCTTCCTGTTTCCCCTGCAGAGTGGTCATTTGTTAAATTGCCAGATAAGGTTGCTGCATCAGCTTTGCATTTCAACCTGAGTTCGCGGTGGAACAAGGCACACGCCGTCGCGCTCTGTGCCTGCTTGCACGTAGGTGTATCAGCTCTTATCTAATAACTGTCGTACTAAACAGCCAATTTCAATCAAATCTTTGGAGGTCTCAAAGCTATTCTGGTCCTATAAGCTTTATCACAACAGAAAACTATGTGGAGGGAGAATTTTCTGTACGTGCTTTTTCTGTAAGAATTGTAAGCATCATCCACTTTATTAGGTGTAAGGGAATCCACACAGGAGCCCAATTAAGCGTTACTAGTCCTCTGGTTTACCAAACTATTTGTAGGTAACATGATCATCCCACATGGACAGAATTATTGCAAAATCAGGAAAATAGGGACCTCTGGAGGGCTTCTAGACCAACCAACTGGATAAAGGATACTGTGTCATACCTGATAAACATCTGTCTAAACTGTTACCCCCAGGCAATTATGTGAGCATACGTCTTTATTCCCCACCATCTCGTACTACAGCTGCAACACCGTAATACATTAGTGAAGCTCTATAAAATATGGTTCAAAGCCTGCCATTCATGGCTGCATTTGCATTTCAATTTACAGAAGTCTAGGTAAGGGAAGGAAGGTAAAACAGTGCTGCAGCATTGATTTCTCTCAGGGACATGGTAGTTGCATAAAGGGCTCTGCTAATTATAGCCACCAGCTACCAACAGACTCAACAAAAGCCACAGCAGCATTGCAGCAATTCGGTGCCTACCACGGTCCGTAGCTCTTTAAGCTGAAAACATTTGTCATGCCTAAGAATTGATTTTCAAAGGTAATGCCCTCGCAGCCCCCTGCAGTAAAACATGGGTGGACTTGGCTCTGAGAGGTCCTTCAGATGGTGAGCTGCTGACAGAGCACTTTCCTCCAGCGTACCTTGTTTTTAATTGATGGGACTTCTCAGAAGGTGGACCCCTTATACTTGACTCGCTCAACTGCAGGACTTTAATCCCAGGGAAGCTACCAGCAAAGCTCCCTTAAATTTGTGTTGGCAACAATGTGGCCCATCCTTAAGAGCAGAAAGTGCAGTATTTAGGCAGAAATATACTGTAAAATACTCAAGAATGGCATTCCTTCTCAGAACAGCAGTACCTGTTTTCCTAGTTAAAAGGAACGTATCAGGCTAGGTAAAATTACTGTCTTCATGTAGATTTTTCACTGCCTAAATCTGAGGTTACATTTAGAGGGATATGTGATAATTTTATATGCACTTAGAAGCGGTGCCTCGAGGAGGACTGGGAAGACTGTGAAATGCAGTCCTCCCTCTTTTCTCTGGCTTGAGGGAGTCTCAACTGCTCGCTCTTTCGCTTCCTTCCGAGCTGACACCAAATTTCTGCTCACAACCCATCTGGGTCCCTAGGTTGTGTGTATGTACACTGTAAGGTTTGGGGAAAGAAGATGATGAAGCAATATCCATGAAAAACAGTCTAAGAAATTTTCCTTGATCAGATCTTAGCTCTGTGCCTCGTAAAATGAAATTGTCTTTGGTGAAAATCCTTGCTTGGGTTTTAAGCATCTTAAAAATCTAAAAAGCTTCCGCTGCTGCAGCTTGGCAGAACTCTCTCTGTGTCAGGGGAGTTGTGTGGGTTTCTATCAGGTTTGGGTATGAAATGGCAATGCAAGAGGGTCATTCCTCAAATGAGAGAGACATCTTTATAGAACAAGGCAGCGATGGCATTTGTACTCTGCTCTCCCTAAGCCTGCCTTCCTGCCAAGAAAAGACAAAATATTTAAGCATAACATAACTTTTAAATTGTTTGTGGCATTTGGAGTTGAAAATCTAAAGCAATAATTATGCTAATGAGAAATATTTTCCTGGCAGCAGAATACTTTTTTGTTGGCATTGTTGTTGACTTGTTTATCTGTTGCTTTCTTGTCATCATTGCCGCCTTCCATTTGTATGCAGTAAGCGCCATTTACAGCTGTCCTTGAGAAAACCGCTGCAGCTTCCAAAAATTGCTTTCCCATTTCTTTTTTTCTTCTTTCAAAAGTAACAGCTTTTTGTCTTTGCAGGCCTCTGACAACTGCATGCCACGCAGCGATTCCCTGAGGGGGGTGATGGCTTCCTCGCCAGCGCAGTACGGCAGGGCAGCGGGGGAGCAGATGTGGGGGTTTGCCATTACGACCGGTACGAGAGAAACGAAGTGCCCGTCCACAGAGGCCTCAGCGCTGGGTTGAACGATCACACTCCCATTTCAGTTCTTCATTGCACCATGAGCAGGAGGAAATGGACTAGATCCAGGGGGACCTGCAAAGGAAGAAAGCAAATTCTCAGCCAGAGCTTGCTGCAGAGAAATGCTCTTCTTCAGCTTACGCATTTCCAGCATAAGCAGCAGGTAAGCAAAGCCATTTTCATAGGGAAGTCCCTTGAAAAACCGGTGGTTCAAGTCCGCTTTCTCTTACTTGAGTGGACCGGTCCCAGTGACCTCTTCCGAAGGTGGGTCTTTGCTGAGCTGGACACAGGGAGGGGTGGACTGGGCTGGGAAGGGAGGGGAGGACCGGGCAGTTGCGCCGTGCCTCCCTGCAGCGTGGTGTGCCGCGGCCGCCGCTGCAAATACTGGCAGCAGAAAGGCTGCAGTCCTCAAAGCTTCTGCCCTGCCTGGTGTAGGGCTCTGTCTAGGTGCTCTCTGCCTGTGGAGGCATCCCACCTTCTCACGGAGGATCTTTAGCCTCCCAGCGTACCACGAGGAAGGGAAGCGTCAGTTCAGCCGCAGTGGCGTTGATCTGTCAGTTCACCGAAGTGATGGGGCAGAGAACTGACCCACTCATTGGTGTGATCTACACGAACCAGAAAACCCCTTGCTGTGGGAGCAGGGTCACGAGCTCTGCGGAGGGGCACTGGGGTACAGTGCCTGCGACATGGACCAGAGTGGGGGGATCTTTACACAGAGCCTTCAAAACAGATGTGAGGCTGGTTTCCCAGGTTCCCCTGACACATCTATGGATAAATCGCAGCGGTTTGTTTGGCATTTCATGTCAAGATTCAACTGACTCTATCCAGTGACTGAGTTATCCTGCAACATTTGTTTGAAATAATGTAAATAGAAAGTGAGATCTCTTTTACTTTTTTTTAATTTATACCAGTTCCTGAGATTTTGATAATTTTGTAATGGACGGTCTAATTAGCGGGTAACTGAGTTAAAGGTGAGATACTGCATATGCAATTCATTAAAACTCGAATTTTAAACTACTACTATGTGTGTATCTGTTAGAAATGAGAAACAGAGACACAGAATAATGTCTGCTGGATCTACTGTCTTGGTATTGCATCTCTAGCATGCAATAAATGACATTCTTTTCTTCTTTTTCTCTTCAGGGATACTGCCTGAAAAATCTATTACTTATCAGATCAGTGCATCAATAGGTGTTATTTTCCTCCTTGTGCTAGATCTGCACTAAGCACAGCAAGGAAAACCTGCCTGTCGGTGCATGGAAGTTTGAGGTCATTAACATACAAAATGGTCATTATATAAAAGCTACATGTTCCAGCCCTTTGTGTTCCACATCACCATTTCTACACCTCTGTGTACACCTGGTGAACAGTTGTGAGTTCTTTTAATAAAGAGGATATCTGATTTCCAAAATTACAGAATCACCTGTAATTACAGGAGCCACAGACTGACCAAAATAAACCTTGTTTCTTGCTTCAGGTTATATTAGAAGCAGCTTTCTCAGGGCCTGAGAAACACGGCAGGTGTTTCTGAGAGCTGCCCTGCTGCATTATGAGCAGTTGTTGATAACAATCCTGCCACCCCAGCATGTCTGCTGCTGCATCGACACAGCCCCCCCGTCTAATTCTGCTTCTTGTCGGAGGATCAGACCTACCCAGGGCACACTGCTGCAGGGAAAACAACGTCTTTGTACAGACACATAAAATAAAAACAACCGGGAATCACGCAGATGCATATAAGAACATACACTTCGTGCTGACGAACCCCAATGCAACCTGCTTGAGATTATGGCTGTACTCCCTGACAGATGCATTTCCTACTCCTGCGTGTTGGCTTTGATTCTCTCCTCCCTTATTGCTTTACTCAATAGTTACACCGAGCAACACACTTGTAATGCTCCAAACGTGAAAAACAAAACAAAATGGAGATCGAGGGAGCAGGTCACCGGCTCCGTAGTACCGCATCGCATGTACAAGATGGAAGACATTTCCGTGGAGCTTGGGGTGAGCCACTGATGTATCCCAATGTGTTCCTTGGTACCCAGGTGAGCAGAAAGGAAAGGAGGAGTTAAGAAAGTGCTGCCACATCAGTATCTGTTTCCTGCTAACACCCAGCCCGGGTAACCACTTACAGCCATGCCCAGTGTTTGTAAAACTCGTTTGTCCTGAGCTGCACTGCAAATCCATTTTGCACTCATAAGGAACAAGCAGATGAAAGCTCAAGACCAAGGCATTTCTATCTGCCTTCATGTGTCATTCATCAGTAGAAACCTCAGAATTTTTTTCAGCTATCTGCAAGAGGTAGCTTTTGTGTTCAGCTGTAGGTTACTCAAGAGATTAAGCGGTGAAGAAGAAGGTGAAGAAGAAGAAGCGGTGAGAAGTGGTGACACCTGTGCCAGCCTTCTGAATCCCAAAGGTAACCGAAAAGCCCACCACCAAACACAGAATCACAGAATCATTAAGGTTGGAAAAGACCTTTAAGATCATCAAGTCCAACCATCAACCACTGTGCCCCCTAAACCATGTCTCGAAGTAACGATATATCAGGATTTAGATTTCCTCAAATGTGTGCCTTGAAATATACCTCAATTCCAGAACAGAAAGGTTACTACAGCTACTTTAAGATAAATGAGGACATTACATTGCTTTTGGAAAAGCAAAGAAAACAGTGGGACTCTGTGGGACTCTATCCCAAAGTCTGAAATAATTTTTAGTTTGTTGCTGAATGACCATTTGGATGATTGGTTTTGCCGCACTAGCGAGTTTTCTTTCAGTTTCAGGAGTTTGAGAATCAGTTTTCCATAACCAAGTAGCATGATCTCTCTGAAAGATCTAAGAAGAACTATATCCAGTTCCTTGAATGTATTAACAACTACGTTTTTTATTAGTTTAGAAGAAGGATAAGGAGGAGGCAGGTGGAGTCACTAGACAAATAACCCTCATAATGTGGAAAATGCTAAGCAGTTTGAAAGATGCTGGCCGTAGCAAGATTTTTCCAAGCGCTGCTGACTAGCTAGGAGATAATTCACACTCGGCTGGATGAAGCTGTACTTGATTTGTGCAAGACAAAGAAGAGGAAATAAGGCAGGGCAGTATGACCTGTTTTTTTGTCATGTGTTTTTTTTGTAGCCAGAAGTGCCAAGGTTAAGTCCACCAAGTGGTGTCTCCAGAGTAGAGAAACGGCCTGAAAGATGCCTACCTGCTCCAGGATGCCAGGAATAAGCACCTCTGGGAACAAAGTCAGGGCACACACACATGGGCCACCCCGCTCCTTGCTGCCCGGTTTCTGCCTGTGCACAGGAGGCCCACAAGGAGCAAGGACATAGCCAGCAGAGCATCACTCTTCGGCTGCCTGTCTGCTTTTTCACATCCTGTTTTTCCACCTGTAAAGCTGCAAGATCTGAACAGTTCATTAGTCTTCAGGGTTTATAAATAGCATGCCATCAATTTTTGCTTATTTTGGCCATCCTTGCCTTTTGCTTTTCTTTACATAGCTGAGTGTTCAGGTTGTGTTTTCTTTCTTTTTAAGATACCAGATATCCATCCAGGAACTTCCCTCCATCCCCCGTAAGCAGCCCTGACAACACTCGTGTTCTACGTCTAAAAGCCTTCCGAAACTTTGGAACTCGTCACAGAACTTAAATCTCTGGTTTATAAAGGTTATTAAATCTCTGCACATCATAAAATATACAGGTGAAATCTGCCTCATAATTAGAGCTGAGTAAAGAAAGACAGTTTTATTTCACAGAAGATTTAGATTATTCCAAATCTGGTTTTCCTCCAGCTCCAACAGTCCCCCAGTACTTCCAAAGTTCCTACAAACTGGAAGGGAACAGCCTACACTGAGGTGGACCAGGAACCCAGGAGGCCCAGGAGCTGCTGCCCTGCGAGTCCCTGGAGCAACCCAAACTCCTGGCTCCTCGACAGCCACCCGGGAAGTGAAAACAGTTTGTGTGTATGGGAGGTGGGACACAACTGCAGTCAGATGGAAAAGTGGCTTCCAAACAGAAGTTCAGACACTGATCAGGTTTTGCGCAAAATTTTGTACGCAATATTGATCAGAGGTGCTGTGACTGCTGAGGTTATTTTGAAGATATAGTACCTTGCAGCGCCGTGGTTACACGTGAGATCCAAAAAAAGTCCACTTCACTTGAAACCTGTACAGATTATTTCAGATTTGGAGCTTCATGACTGCAGAGTCCATTTGTACTCAGCACAGTCTCATTCTTAATTTGGTTTATGAAACCGTGAATTGATTTTAAAGTGCGTATGCATATATACAGTAAGTTATGCCTGCCTCTTTTTTATGTACTGTAATGGATGTGAACATTAAAAGATTAGTTTGCAAAGAACACGTACTGTAACATGGAGAAGAATATAATGAAAGGACAGAACACTCTTCCCTGTGATTTAGCCAAAACCAGGTTGGATTTTGATGTTCATCTAGTTCAAATGAAGCATTTCTAAGCCATTCATTCTGCTATCTGTGGTTCATTTACTAATAAGATTTTATATAATCTTGACAGATATGACGTGTATTCAGGTACTTATAAATGCCTTACAAATCATCTTAGCTCTTGATGTATGGTGACCCAATCCATTCCTTGGCAGCTGGATTTAACCACGTCAGAAAACGACAGACCACCGCAGAACTCCCACTGCTGAGCTTTGCCTTTAATTAAAGGTCTGTCTGTCCTAATTTTTTCCCTTCTGCAGAAATCTGAATTGAAGCATATTTTATTTGGCATCTTCTCAGGCATTTTTGTGCCAGGTGCAAGTTTCCTGGATGCGCAGAAGCACCAGATCTTTACCAGAACAATCAGTTTCACACGGTAGCGGATCAAAAGAGACATTATCTGAAAAAGGGTTACATTTTTACTGTTTTATCCCTCTGCTCTGAGCACCTGGTACATGCCTTTTGCGTTTTTAGCAGGTCTTACAAAGATGTCCATTGGTTTTATAAGCAGCACAATAACCTCCAAAGGTTTGTAGGTATGATTTGGACAAATGTGCTAGGATCGCACTTGGCAATTTGAGCTGGATTTCAGCCTTCCTGAAATGAGGACAGACTAATTAGAGTTGGACTCTTCAGCTGAAGAGACAGCTGAGAGGGGAGATAATAGACATTTGTAACGATAACTGAAGTAAACAGGGAACAATTACTCAACCTTCCACCCACTATGAGAATGAGAAGGCACCCCAATTATCAGGTAGCAGGTTTAAAACAAAGAGAAAGAAATACCTTTTCTCATAACATATAATTAAACTGTGGAACTAACTGCTCATGGAAGTTGCAGAGGCCAAATGTACAAACAAATTATAAAAGGGATCAGAAAAATTCATGTAATCATGAATGTCCACCAGTGGTGAGGGAACGTGACTGTCTGGATGCAACCTCCGGCTCAGGAAGCCCCTAAAAAATCAGTAGCTAGGAAAGTACCACTTTGCATTTGTCCTGCTTTTTATGTTCTTTCACAAGGACCTGTTGCTGGCCACAGCTGGAGGCAGGATGCTGGGTGGCCCTTTAGGCTCACCCAGTATAGTTGCTTTTATATTTTAATTATGGTCTTCACTATGCTGCCATAGGATGATTTCAGGCATCGGTACCATAAGCAATAGAGTCACAGAAGACCTGTGAGAGATGCTGAGCTCCCTGAGATGCTGAGGAGTGACCAGATGGGTCCATCAAGCCCCCAGCAGCGCAGCTACCCTGAGCTGGGTACCAGGGTGCCTAAGCCATGGCCCTGGGACAGCCCATCAGGGGCCTGACCTACTTCTGCACAGCAAAGTCGCTGCACTAGGACATGCATTCAAGCAACCACCATGACAGGAGGGTCACCACAACAGCATCCTCCTTCCACGAGCCAGATGGGCTCTGCCGCCTCAGCCAGCACAGCCAAGTGGAGAAGCACATCCTTCTAATTATTATTATTGTAATAAAAGACCATAAAGGCAAACTGTAGACTTGATCTCTTGGTGGAGAGTAATACCACCTAGACATTAGGTGTGCTGCAGTTACTGTCCCAGTCCTTACTTTTCAAACTCTAGTATGGTTTTCTGCTCCTCTAAATATTGGCATATTTTAAACTGGAAAAGGCACATATACACGCACAAAGGCACAGCATTCAGCACATGTAACACATTTGCTTTTTTCTCAAATACCATCAACTGAGAGGAAACCGGGACTGTTCAGCCAGTGTTACTGCTTTGTACCTTCTGCTGCCTGCGGCTTTTTCCCTCCTGAGAAGTGTACCCACAGGCACAGTCCTCCATTCAGTAGAAATGAAGTTGTGAGAGAATCAAGAAGATGATCTTACGTTGAAATAAAATTTGTTTCATTAAAGGAACAAAAGCATCTCTCTAGACAAAACAAAAGCCTATTTCACATATAATACTTTAAGAAAAAAACAAATGCTTTTAAGCCATGGAAATCACGGAGGAGCCGAAATGGTGCAAACTTCAAATATGGGACACATCACCTCACCAAAGTGATGGAAAGTACCCTTTTAGGTGCTCACAAATCAGAGAGGAGAAGAAGCTGAAAGACATAAAACTGAATCAATATACTTCCCTCCTGAATGAAGGTTGGTTTCATCCTAGTATTCTCTTTTAAAAAAAAGAAGGGAAAAATGTCAACAGAAAAGCTCAAACAAATAATATAGTTGCTTTCCATCACAGCTCTTTCAAAGTTGATTTCAGATCATAATTTGCCTGGAATTGCTTCTTGAATAGTCCCTTGGTTTCCTGTCTGCTGTTCCAGGTTGAATGAAAGACACAGTAGCTGCTGGTAAAATAAGCTTTCCCGTTTGTAAATGTGCCAACTTGCACTCTCTGCCATCAGCAGATGAGCCAAATGGTTCTTCTGGGGAAATATGAATTTCCAGGCAACTCAGCTGTTCAAAGCCTCAGCATAATAATACCAAGGCCCAAAAAAAAAAAAAAAAAAAAAGTGAAAAAAAGAAAATACCCCCTTCTGTAGCATCCATAAAGACAAGACAAAGAGATCACAATTATACCATCATCCACGTAATTTAAATCTATGTGAGGAAAGCGTGCAAGGGGGTTTCAGGAAATTGCAAAATTGCTAATGCTACAGCTTACCCATACAGAAAAGGTTTACCTTTCGATCCAGTGTAATTCTATCGATAGGTAGGTTGCAGGTGATGCAACCTCCTGTGTGCCAATCCGGATTGCTCCCCACCCTCCAAAAAAAACCCAGGAGATCAGAGAGTCAGGGTGCGCTGACCCTGCCCCCCTTCTGCCGTTGGCTTCCCGGGAGACGCTGCAGCCCAGCTTGGTGCTCAGGGAGCCGGCCCAAGCCAGGCGGGAACGGGAGCATCTCCGCGGGAGCAAAGGCAGCAGACGGGGCCGCGGGGCCGCTCGCTGGGCCAGGCTGCGGAGGGCTTGGCACGATCCCCGCCCCCGCTGCGCGTTTGGCCTCTCTGCCCGAGGGCATTGCCCGTGCAGCGGGGCTGGGCGAGCCAAGGCGTATCCCCAGACCTCCCTGAAGTCTTAGGCGAGCACCCCTTCCTTACTGTCGCCTTGAGCCCAACAGCCGGCTGTTGTATGGAAGCAACTGCGAGGCAAATGCATTTAGTTCCCTTGGCCTATTCCCCCGTAGCAGGCAGCAGAGGGGGGTGGAGGGGCGACAGCGGCGTGATGCATGGCAGC
>NW_010518275.1:31945-47061 GCF_000687285.1 Phaethon lepturus | reverse complement strand
CGGATGGCCACGTACCGGCGCCCGGAGGCGGCCGTCTGGGTCTGCACCTGAGCAACCGCGCCGGTGGCAGAGATTAATCATCAGGCTGGTTTTCTTCTGCTGAAAAAGATGTTCTTTCCTTTTTGCAGTGTCTTGTCGCAACACCATTTCATTTTGTCAAGGGATATGAAAAACTATCTTGGAGCCTACGGCACCAAGTGAGGGAGGAAAAACTCCCCCCTCCCAGCCACACAGCCCTAATTAAAACTCTACACAGCTATAGAAATAGAAAGCCACGTTTTGGCTGTAATAGCGTTAGTGGAAAAGGCGTTGTGCTGGTGCTTTTTGAGGCTTTCCGGCTGCCCCTTGCCAAGCAGAGCTGCGGAAAGCCGAGGCCGGTATCGATCGCACAGCAGCGCTCGCGTCCCCCCCGAGCCTGCCGGGCAGGAGTTGTTTTCCAGTCCGTACATCACGTACAACGTGCTCCTGCGTTTCCACGAAAGTAAAGCCTCGTTTCACAACAAAGTCAGCACTGGCTACGTGATAGGAATCGTCAGGTCTCGGATGGCGGCAGCCCAGGGGAGGCTGAATCCTCTCCGGCCCTGAGGCCGGCCCAGCGGAGAGGCTTGTGGAAGGTGGGAAGCCTGTATGCCCGCAGCCCGGCACGGCATCACCAGGGGAAAGGCTGGGAGCGGGATGAGCAGGAGGACAGCAGAAAAACAGCCGTCACCTCCATCCGTCTTTCTTGGCCCCCTTGGCAAACAGAAGGTTCATCAGGATTTCCTATAGAAGTCCTTCCAAAAGCATGACGCTGTAATGCTAATGGATTGCCACGGTTACAATATAATACTGAGAGTCGGCATTACAGAGAGAAAAATCATCATAAATGTGAGCAGTTACGTTCTTGCCCAGGAAACTGTCCAGACAGGGGGAACTCTGTCAGACATTTTCTGCATAAACTGGCTGCAGAAAGCATGACAAAAGGGTAAAACCTATGTCACGCCTCACCTGGCAAATTCAGAAGCACTCTGATCTAAATCAGAGGGTGACGGCACAAACCAGTAGTTCCAGTTCACTGTGGTTTGTACGCTCCAGAGGCTTTTCTAATAGTGAAGCCTATCTGAACTTTACTTAGCCGGCAACACTAGATGAGAACCGATCATATATTTCCCTCTGGAGACTCATGCCCTTGTCTGGCAACGTGGTTGACCCACCTGAATGTAGGGCCATTAGTCAGAGAGAGATCTTGAAGAGAAATGGGGGGAAATGGTCTCATGAAAAAGGAGAGACTTGATGGCACAGATTCAGTCTGCTGTGTATTTTTAGCAATAGTCAGTGGAAAGCAGGGGTGTAAAGTTTATTCTACAAGATAACAACAGAAGCTAATACTACCAAGGCAATGACATTCCCAGAAGTTATTGCGTGCTGGATCTAGGGCTATTTGCATTAAAGATTTACAACTGGGACCTAAGGCTGTCATCTGCATAGAGAAGGGTTAGCTTAGAGTGGAATACAGAAGAAATGAGGAGGGTATGAACTGAGAGGGAAAAAGAGAGAGACATAAAGAGGGGAGAAATAAGTGAGTTGCTGAGCGAAGCTTATGACACTTCAATGAGAATAATCCTTTCTCAGACCACAAAAAACGTTTAGAGAGGAAATGTTGCAATAAACCTCAGAGAGACATTGATGTGAGACTGTAAATTCAGTTCCAAATGTTTGAGAGGTTGTTAAGTGGACTAATATTAAGTGGGATTATAAGTGTAATGGCATGTAATATAGCTTTTAAGTAACTAGGGAAGCATTATATGAACTGACAATGGTGATCTGCGGCTGCGGGACCTTAATAAATTTATGAGAGTTTATTACTGAATTTCATTTATTGCCATCATAGGGAATGCTTACGCATGAGCACGTTACATGAATTGAGATAATTGATCATCCAGGGAAATGTCTAAACATATTTAAAGGAAACTTTCAAACACCAATTTTAAATGAACAAGAAAAAAGAAATGTGTTAAAATCTATTCAGGGAATATTGTTATTAGCAGGACACAGTCAAGCCCCTTAGGCAAGAAATGTTCCCTGTTACAAGATATTTGATTTTGACTGCAGGAGAAGAAAAGTTTTAAATCAGCCCTCTCAGTACAGATCCTCTCCCCAAAGACACAAGAATACCCGTGGACAGATGCAATACCTCACAGCACCCTTTAGCACTGAAATCAATTCACCAGAGGTCTAAATATCAGCGCGAGCTCTGGTTGCCCACATGCCCTAGTTGCAGCTTCACTTTCAGCAAGTTACTGCTGTGCCCTACATCCAAGGACAAAGCAATGAGGGTTTCTTCAACATGAGCGTTGCTCAGGCTGGAAGGTGCCACCTGGCCCAGCATCTGCTCAGCTTTCCCCAAGGAGAAGCGATAGGGAGAGATGGGAACATGCGGGTTTTCTGCCCTCAGACTGAGCTGGGGGGAGCACAGGGACAGGTCCCCCCCCCGCAAGGCTGTAAGCCACTGGTGGACCTGCTGCAGAGACACTGATGGCCACAGCTGAGCTCCAGGACTGGTGAGGGAATGAAGGAGGGAAGGAAGGAAGGAAGGAAAGAAAAAGGCGTTAGCAAAGGTGATAAAAGGTAGAGAAAGGGTAGGGGGAAAAGGAAAGAGAAGGGCAGTGTAAGGCATAAGAAGAACAGCAAAAGGAAGGATTCTTACGTGTGGAAAAGGGAGGAACAGAAATAAAGGGACTGCGAAATCAAAGAGAAAATGTACTTGAGGGATGGATGAAGGATGGTAAAAATTAAGGAATAGAAAGAGGAAGTGCAGGACAGAAGCTGGGGGTGCAGACTCTATTACAGTATTATTGAAGTCCAGTGTCAGATCTCACTGAACATAAATTGGTTCTTTTTATGTTTGAGTAAGATTTTTTGATGGATTTTGTGGATTTCCACAGTAGTCCAAAGAGCTCCTGCTTCAGTGCAGTTGCAATTTTACAGGAGTAGCTGATGGCAAAACGGATATGAAAAAATAAAGGGAGATAAGATTAAAAGGCTGCAGGGTGTCCAGGCAGCACTATGAATGACACATTGTTCAACCAGCCCTTGGCTAAGGCCCTGAGCAAGTAAGACAGAAATCATATGGTCTGGAGCCACATAACTCAGCCGGGACCTACATAACACCAGCCCAGGTTCGGGGGAGAGAAAGTACAGCTTCCCAGCTGAACCTCCTTTTCTCTCTTTCCTTGACCCTCCTGTTCTTCTCTATGGAGATCTCGCAGATCTTCCCAACTTCCAAACCCTAAATATTGTCCCTTATTGCTTACTCACTCCTAGGTCTTAGTGCTTCCATTTGCCTGGCCTTTCTCTCAGGCATTTTTATTTGAAGGCTTTTTTTATATATATATAAAAATATATATATTCAGTGCCAGTGAGTGCTTGTTAAATTAATTTGTTTGAAGGTCTTCAGCAAAATAAAATGTTAAATGATGTGAGATAGCTTTCCACAGGGCAGCGCTGAAACAGGCAATCAGATTGAGGAGCAGTGTTGATTTTCACTGCAGCAGAAGCACTGTTAAAACTCTGAAGAAAGCATCTGGCAAATTAAGAGAATATGAAATATAATCAAATAATGTAAAGTCAGGAGACATGTCCTGTGTAGCTTTGATGGGGATTTACTGAATTAATGTGTTCATTTATTAAAGACAGCTGGTGACCTTTGGAGCCTCTCCGCTGTACAAGCCTACACATGCCCTGGCTGGGAACCAGCTGGGAGCCAAAATCAAAAGAGCTTTCCTGCACGAGGGCATCTGCAAAGAGCGAGCAGTGAGAGAGCAGGTCTGTTTAAACCTCCGCTACCTTAGAAGCAGGCAGTGGGACACTGCCATTTTAAACTTATGTTCGTGCTTGGCCAAGATGGGTTTTTTGGTGATACATTTCCAATTGCAGAAACGTGTGTCTAACTGGCCCCGCATGATCAGGATGCAAACACGGGTCATCTCCACTGAGCCATGTGGCACAGGTGGTGGGAAAACAAATGGGGGGAAGGAGAAATCAGAGTCCCTCTTGATCACCTGCCCTCTTTGCCTTTCCCTTTTCTTTTCATCTGTGTCCCTTCCTAGACATTAGCCCATAAAAAAAGGTATCTTAGTTGTCTGGCATTTGCCCACTTGCATTTGTGGAGAAGTGTTGCAAGTCAGCAAAGTGATGTCCTAGCGCCACAGCGTGGGTTGAAGGTACACTGGATCTGCTTCTCCTTCATGCCTTTGAAGTGCAAATGTAAACATCCTTGGTCATGAATCATCATGAGCCTGAGAGGTTTTGAACAAAGGCCTGGGCAGCTCAGTGAACCAATAAGTTTCCAATGAAACTGTGCTTTAATGGAAAAATTTCAGTGGGCACATTGATGGCATATTTTTACCCTTATTTCCACGCACCTGTTGAGGAATGGAGATTTAGGGCAAATAAGACCAGAAGAATAAACTCCGACTGGATAGATACTAACTTCAGCTCTACTTTTGGAATTAATTTCTTGTCTGTCTTGCTCCAAAACAGGAGAGCAAGCATGCTGTGCCTTCTGTCCTATCCCTGGTGACAAGACTTCCAAAGCCTTTGATGGGGTTTCTCAGCACACAAAAAGTTTAGTGGTGGCTGTAGGAGTGTGAGTCACTGAGATGTTCCTATGGTGGCACCTAGGCGTCTCAAAGGACAGACTTAGCAATAACTACAATTCTTGTTACACACCTGTCCCTCTCCCAGCCCCATGCTATCTCACGGCAGCAGCCCTTACCGCTCTCTCCTGCCTGGATGCAGGTGTAGACCAGGGAAACAGTGATGAGGAGAGCAGGCTGGTTCCATCCCATCCCCTCCTGGGTTCCTGGCAGCCCCTGGCACTATGTGTTCATGTCCCACTAGAAAATCGCACGTATTATTTGCATTCATTGTAGTTGAAAGCACCCCTATCCTCCTTTAGCCCTGCACTCTCTTTCTCCTGTCTTGAAGCTGTAATAATCCCTGCTTGCCTCCTTGCATCTGCATCTGCAATCCTGTTTTTAGAATACGCATACACACACGGGAACTTAAGCCTTTAGAAATCAGAAATCAGCTTTTATGAATTGATATGCTTGTGGGACCACATGGCGGTGATGTCTTTTTGAATCTCAGCATCAAAGGAGGAAGTTCCCCTGAGATTTCATTTGAAGCTCTATAAATACTTTATATTTTCATTTTAAAATGCAAATTCTTGTGTATTTTCAAACTGAAATGAAACTTCTGAAGATCTCAAAAAGTCTCCCTTCTTAGAGGTAATCCAAGCTACAAGGTATGGTACACAGCGTACAAAAAATGTCCCAGATGATGTAGATAACATGATATAGAAAGAAGTTCATTCCTCTAGTACAAGTCAGACATCAAGGTCACAATTAACAGATCTTTTGCCAGAAAAGATCTTGCAGGGAGAAAGCTTCTTGCATCAAAGAGAATCCCTGGACTACAGTATTTGACTCTTGCTATCTACTCAGTTTTCATCTTTATTCCCATCTAAATAATTTTGAAGAGCAGAGGTGAACAGAAAAATAAATTCTGAGGAGCACAAGGAGCTCCAGGATTAAAATGATTGATGCACCTTGCACTGAAGGACATTCAAGAGTGAAAGCTGAATGAGCTCTGGATATAGCTCTAAGTCCTGTAATGAGTCATCCAATATTAAATCTTTTTGTTGCAGTTAAATAAATTACTTAAGAAATAAGAAATTAGTTGAATGCTTTCAACACAGATTAGATCTTGAACAACGAAAAAAGGCTTTTTCTCAAAAAAAGGTGTTTTCTTATACAGCTCTGCGTATGATTCTGAACGCCAGAGGAGCAGCCCTGAAGAGTCACTTGAACAGCCAGCTCAGCGGGAACCGGAGGCCTGGAGCTGCTGTCCTTTTTTGTGAGAGGTGAGAGGTCCCTCCTGAGGGGACTTTATCAGGAGTCACGAAACGTAGACTCATCAAACCTTCGCCTGTAATGAGGAGAAGCCCCAGCTCTTTGTTGGTGCTGAAATCAGGTGGGATGGGTGATCCCACCACATCTCAACTCTGATGAGCAGCTGCTGGAGCAGCTCAGGGTAGCGCATACACCACTACCTCCCACTTACCGGCTTGCAGTGAGCAAGCCTGGGGTAAGGGGACAGCAGCCACCACCAGCTGGTCTCTCCCTCCAAAAAGAGGGTGTGTATCAACACTCTCTTGGAGCCCAGTGCTGACAGTGCATTCTCAGCAGAAGGCACTCTCAGCTCCTTCACAGCCAGTCAAGGGGGAGACTTAAGGTCTATGGAAGAAATGGGGACTTGTCTATGACTCTAGGGGAGGGTCTGAAACCCCTCTCCTTGGGAAAACTTGGAGCACTGGAAGGATCAGCTTGAAGGAAGCAGGCTGCTGTTGCCTCAGAGCAGTGTCACTCAGGCAGATGTGGCAGAGGCTGGTTCATGCTTCCCTGCACCTACTGAGTCAGTCGGTGAAGGAAATGGTCCCAACGAGGGACTCGCAAAAAAAATTACAGCAGATGATCTGAACAGTATGGCCAAGAAATTCACTCTACCAGCCGGTATGTTTGTATGGCTGTAATGTTACATCTAACACAACAGGTGAGAAAACATGCTATGCATCTGAATTGTAGTATTTGCGATGCAGACAGTGCCAGAAGTACCGCTTAAAAGAAAATTATGATGTAGAAATGTTACCTTTTTTCCATTAAGGAACTTTGCATGATCAGTCACTAAAACCCTGATCCATGGTGATGCCACATTTGCTATTCAAGGCTTAGGTATGTTGTATTGAAAAGATTTCAAGGAACAGGTGAGTGTAGAAAGCATCTTCTCTTCCTCCTCCGATCAGAATCTTGGCATAGAGTTAAATTAGTATTACCACATTTGAAACATTAATGAAGAAGGAAAGGAAGGAAACATGGTTGTGCTACATTAAACCTCAGACACTTGTGTGGTGCCATTAGCTTCAAAAAGTGCATCACTCTGAAGGGAAAAGATAGTTCAAAACCAGATTCGGATGCTGAAGGGAAGCTTCCCACAATCTACAGGAATGTAATAAAAATGACAGATGATGACAGCAGCGGAAGTAAAATCTAAATGGTCAAAAGAACAGCTATTTAATTTTTAAATATAACGAGATCGCTTAAGTCTCAATAATAAAGAGGCTGGACCCTGTTTTATAAAGGACAGGACTAACTAAACTAAACTAAACTAAAAATAGGGCAAAGAACAAGAAAGGTTTTATTAAATAAACACGACAGGAACCAAGGGGATCTCCAAATGAACAACAGCAAGAAAACGTTTCTAATTTCTTGAAGAGGTACAAAAGCTAAGGGGAACAATTTCTCTACAGTCTGCTTTGAAGAATGGTTGCAAAGACAGCTGAAAACATTTCCAAAAGCACAACTATCATAATATGTAGCAAAAGGGCGGAACAATTCTAAGGAGAAACATGAACAGAACAGAAAAGAAAAAGCCATGAGGACTATCAAAATTCAATCCCTTCCACTTGCAAAAAACAAGGAACATTGACTTCTTCTGTGATCTGAACTGCAGGGTTTGATGCTTAATGCTGACCAGGGAATTTTACCAGTGACTTTAGAATGAGATTAAACCATTGTAAAAAAAAACCAAAAAACCCAAACCAAAAAACACACTGAACAAATACAGCAAAGTTAGTTACTGAAATTCAAATGCTTGTCACCAGCAGTGAGAACCTTCTTTGAGAGAACATAAGGTCCTCTGGTAGGTCGACTGAAATGAAAAACACTGTCAGGTTCTATAAAGTCCCTGCTTTGTACAGGATAATATAACTTAGCCACATCACAATCCAGATTTAAGGGGCAAGATACAGTTATCTGCAAGGATGGTTGAATGTAGAGCATAACTGCAAGCAAGCCAAGGTCTCTCACCAAGCTACCAACAATGTTTTGCAGCCCCTTCTCTGCACAGAAAATGTGATTCTACAATTAACTCTCGGTATTGTAACTCTATCTTATTCTGCCATTTACTACAGAGGCAAGTGGTGGCATCAGGAAGGGTTGCCTGGTTCCTGCCATCTAGCTTCCTTGATAATATTTTCCATGACAAATACCTGGTTCAGCCTGAATTATTTGTAAATGGCAGCTCTTAGTATTTTCTTAAACTGGGAAGAACTGTCCCGTACTCTGAACAGTTTGTAGTTTAAGGGTGAGACCTCAAATGCCTGTATCTAGAGGTGAAAGCATTGTGGAGTTCAGTCTAGAAATTACTAAGATTTGTATCTGGAGTGGATCCACACTTGCTCATGAGTCACTGGCTGAAGTGGAGGATTTCATGCACCCATAACCTCTAGGATTGTCAGACTGGTACGTCTCATCAGCACAACGTGTATTTTAGGGGGAAAAATGTTTTGCAGCACTGAAGCAATTTACAATACTTCTAGACCTAAGCAAGCTTGAAATCAGTCACCTGAGACTGGTCTTGATACCTCCAGCTAAGTCTGTTCCACTCTTTTATGGTGATGACGCAGCCTTCATTTCACAAGTGTGAAATCGGATTAGGAAAAAGGTGAGACATATTTACAGGTAAGTAATGACTAAAACTAGAAATTACCCTTGGCAGACAGAAACAAAAGTAAATGAAGAGAAAATGAGAAAGGTGCCAGAAGTCTCTACGAGCAGCATTAATTTGGCATCTTGCTCACCCTGGGATAGAATAGGACACGGTGTGCAGACAGAAGAGCTGGTTTGAGGAACAATCTGGTTTAACAGTATTTGATGGAAACTTGGGGCAAGAATGTGCCCCAGTCACTCCTGAAGTTATTAACAGATTCCCAGTGGGCAATAGATTTAAGAGGCTTTTTAAATTTAAGGCCTATGCCACACAGATTTAAGTAGAGAAAATAAAGTGCTGGAGGAAGAAATGCCCACAGTTTATTTATACTTCACAAAGTTCTGTCAGTGTGCATTAGCCATTACAAGCACCTTCAGACACTGAGACTGTACTTGTTTCAGGCTTGTCCAAGTTGATTGTTCCCTTTAGAAAAATGAAAGGCTGCCTTTCATTTACACTGTCACGGCAAAAAAATTTTGTTGTTGTTGTCCATACCTTGATTTATGCAACCTTGTTACTTCTGAAACAATACAAAATTACTTAGAGTACGCTGAGAATTCCGGACCATTGAGTGATTTGAGAGTACAAGTGCAACAGTAATTTAAAAATTACTCATATGCCAATGAAAGGAGTGTGACTGAGACCAGAAGGTGACCAGGAAGGTGTTGGGATGGAATTAGCATCATCAAAGCAGTAACGGGATGGGGAAATGGGAAAAGAAGGTTAAGGTAGGTGTGTTATTGAAGACAAACAGGCTCATTTCTCTCCAACTCTCTGCTCCATTCATGGAGCAATTTTCATTAGCTTAGTAAGAACCTGCTGTCATGTCTATTGAAGATCTCCTTTCTGCTTTGTGTACGGCACTGTCCTTGCTGCGTCGGGGAGTGTGGTTTCTTCTGCTTAGAAAGACCTATATAGAAGATCTCTATGGATCTGTAAATATAGGTTTATGTTAAATAAGAGAAGATAGATAGATCTGATTTTATTTCTCTCTTAGAAAATATCATCACTATGTTCGTATTCCTACGTGTTCAATAGGTTAAGACAAATGCTCCTCATTCAACATCAAAGAGCCTTGAGAAAGTAATAAGCATTTTCTGTAGCCTGAGAGTTTTGAGCTACAGATATTTTATTTGATTATAGAAATTTTAAATAGCATGAGCTAATCACATTTAAACAACAAAAGAAATTACTAATACTCTGAACATTAGAAGACACACGGATGTAAGCCAATAAAATGGAGACACAGCTAAATAAATATCTGGTGAATATTATCTAAATGTTTTCCCTCTTAGGAATGTTGCTAATCTTGATTCAATTTATTCATATAGTTTAGCAGAAGGGATTTCAATAATGAAAAAATAGTAATACTATGAAGCAAGTAAGTAGGATCTTTTTCTAGGTGTTGCCTTGCTGATTTTGTTAGACATTAGGTTTACCAAAAAATATTGCCATACCTGTGTATGCAGCATGTGTAACTCGGCATACTGGACTTTCTGCCAGCAGTATGCATGCCACCCAGGGACTGGGCCAGGTCACCTTAACAGGATTATTTCCATTGGTTTTAAGAGCTGAAACATATTCTCCAATGCATTTAATACCTCATTCAGAGCACACTGAACATGTTAAGCTTAATTAGTCAGTAGTATAAGATCAAGAAATGTAAGCAAATTTGTTGCAGGCTTGACATGGTAGTTTTCAACAATACTGCATCATGGTCCTCAATTTCAGCCTAGTATAGAGGTCTTCTCTGTATGTTTTACTCTTAGGTCTGCCCGTTTCCTTCTGTTCCCCGTAGCTGAATACCTGTGTAGCATTTTGAAATTCTTAGATGAAAGATACTCAGCAAAGGCAGGGATCGGCTCTCATGTTGCCCAGCAAAATAGTCAGCAGCCCACAGCAGTTCGATTCCTTCTCTGCAGATTCAAAACTGATGCAGTTGGCATTATAACCTCACCAATTCTCTGAGTTATCCAGCTCTCTCCTCCTTCAAACATTGTGTAAAAACTTCAGCGAGCGAGTCACCCTGCCTTTCTCACAAGTGTGCTGAGGCACATTGAAGAGATTGCATTAGAATTCTCTGCAGGCTGAAATAGATTACAATAAGATTACTGCCGCCAGCAGAGGGAAAACTGCAAAGGTAGATACGAAATTTTGAAGGTTGCTGAAGGTATAAGGGATGCTAGAAAAATAGGATTCATTCAAAATAAACAAACCATTCAAATCCCCTTAGGAAACTGTTAGCAGTAAAGTTACAGAAATGGTTGAAAAACTGTGTGGTAGAAACCTTCCACATTCTTTAGAAATGCCGGTGGAAAAAAAATTTGCAGATCCACATAAATTTACAAAGAAAGACTTTGAGGTTAATAACCTAAAACAAGCTTCTCTTAACTCTCAGAAGAAAGCCGTAGTAGTCTCCAAACATACATAACACCATGATTTACTTTTAAAAGAACAGCTGAGGTAGCACGCTGCTTCGAGTTGAAGTATCTTACAGCTAGACCTAAAACTTTTCCCAGGCACAGGACCAGAGATACTGGGTGGTATGAACCATGAGATTGCAAAAGAATGCTAAAAGGGAGCACCATTGCTAGCTCAGTTACATGCAGACTTATTGATAAACAGTGACAAAAAAATACTGATGTCAACCCCTAACATCTTCATCTCCTTGTATTTTGAAGGAGCCGCCTTTTAAAGACCCTTGCAAATAAAGCACAAAGGGGGTGTTGCTGTTGAACTCCAAAAATAGCAAAGGGGAAGGGTTTGAAGGTGGCAATCAATTGGCTTTGCCTCTGTTTTGAATTTGGTCCTTCCAAGCATGGGGGACAGCACAATCACAGAATCACAGAATCATTAAGGTTGGAACGGACCTTCAAGATCATCAAGTCCAACCATTAATCCAGCGCCACCATGTCCCCTAGACCATGTCCTGAAGCGCCACATCCACACGTTTCTTGAACACTTCCAGAGATGGCGACTCCACCACCTCCCTGGGCAGCCTGTTCCAATGCCTGACCACTCTCTCAGTGAAGAAGTTTTTCCTAATATCCAATCTAAACCTCCCCTGGCGCAACTTGAGGCCATTTCCTCTTGTCCTGTCACTGGTTTCTTGGGAGAAGAGACCAACACCCGCGTCGCCACAACCCCCTTTCAGGTAGTTGTAGAGAGCAATAAGGTCTCCTCTCAGCCTCCTCTTCTCCAGACTGAACAACCCCAGTTCCCTCAGCCGCTCCTCATAAGACTTGTGCTCCAGACCCCTCACCAGCTTCGTTGCCCTTCTCTGGACACGCTCCAGCACCTCAATGTCCTTCTTGTAGTGAGGGGCCCAAAACTGAACACAGGATTCAAGGGGCGGCCTCACCAGTGTCGAGTACAGGGGCACGAACTATTTCCTAGAAAAAAGGTTAAAAAAAACCCTGAGTTGTGCTGGTATGCAAATACTTGGACGTATAGATGGTGTTTGATTTATAAGCAAAAATGTAGGACAGAAACATTCCTAAACAATACGCAGGTTTTAGGATGGATTTATCTCTACTAAAAATGCCATCTTTTTCTTGAAGGCAGGATACAAATTTGGTTTTCACACATATTCACTTTCACATATATCAAAGTGCTTTTTAATCCTGATTGAGCCAGCAAACGTACTCAAGTGAACTTTTGTACCTGCTGTGAATGTCATGGTTTTCAAGAACCTGCTTCATTAATTACAGGATGAAGACTTCGGACTACGGTTTGCACTTTTCTCTAGAGTCATTGCTGACACTTCCGTATTACGATTGCAGCAGATTTATTTTAATCACAATGTTAGTTTAAGAAAAAGAGTTGTTAAGGACCTGAGCATTTGGGTAGATCTCAAGGGAACCCACGGTGCAATTTTGAAGTCTATTGCTCCTGTTTCTGCAGAATACCGTACATTGGATCCTCTGGTAACAAGAAACTGCAGCTGCATCAGCTGCATCTGTATGGAAAGTGCAGCACATAATTCAATCTACATGTCCATTCAGTCTCTCTCTCAGGACTGCCAAAGGCACTAATTACTAACAGCATTATTTTGAGATCTGGGTCCCTGTTCACTAGGAGTGCAGATAACATCATTGCCTGTATTAACAGAGACCAAAAAATTATTTTAAATTGCTAGAAAGGCAGGATTTGGTGCAGTGATTTGAATAAAAAGGTTCCATATTGTTTTACCAGTCCTTTCACTCAGTTCCTGCTATCCAGAGCCGGGATGTTTCGTCATTCACCAAAGAATATTAGCTTTATAAATAAGATCAGAGACGCAAAGTTTTTCAAAGCAAGGATGGGGGAAATGGTCAGAGCTTTCTGACCCTTGAATGAGTAGACCCTCCCTTTAAGGGAACTTAATTTCAAAACATACTCTTTTTTGGTAGGTCAACCATTGCTAAATATGTAAATGGAGCTTCCTCCATTTTTAAAACAGTCACTTTGACAACTGTAGATCAGGCCTATAGGGCTTGGCTTACAGTACTCAGCTTACGCATTTACATCTGTAGTGCTCGACTGGCCTGCTGCTTGGTCTGGTCCTTCCTAATCCTTGAGTCATGGCTCTCAAGAAGACCTTATAAAAGATTCTGTTCTTGTTCTTCCATCACAGAATCAGGGAAAACAGAGCCAAAAGAGGGAATCGCTTTGTTCATCACCTTACTGCAAGGTCAGGTTAGCTGTGTATAAGACGTTCCTGAGAGACTGGCATTTTATTTGAAATTTCCAGTGATGGAGAGCCCACACTGAGACAGAACTCCAGTTTCACAGTCTTTACCATTACAAAGCTTTTCCCCAACGTTCAACATACTCCTCTCCCGCTCATCTGTTACATCCATAGTGAACCCACAGGGAAGTGGTTCCTCTCTTCTTTCCAGCTGCCTCTAAGTGTTTGGCAACCATTTCCATACACCTCACGTACCTCTTGTTGGTCCAAGACACTTTCTGACTCCTGTGCTGTTATGGGATAAAGAGCTTTCTATCCCCTCTCTTTCTCTTTAGCACGTCAATCATAATTTGGTCCTGTCTTTATCTTAGTGCATGCAATTATCTTATTTTGTTTGTCTGTTTTTTCCCCTTGCCCTGCTGAGCTTTGCATTCACTAAACTGAATAATTGTAGGCATGGTGGGATCTCCATCCTTGGAGATAATCAGAATTTGAATGGTCAAGACCCTGAGCAACCTGCTCTACTGAAAAAGCCCTGCTCTAAGCAGGCAGTTGGACTAGAGGATCTCCAGGTGTCCCTTTCAGACTAAATTATTCCATGATTAATAGTTGTAGCTTGGAAGATTTAGAATGAATGTCCAGATTAGCCTTTACAAAAGTATCATCTGCTTCCCATTAATTGCCAAGCACTGGATTACATCTAATATCCTTCCCCTCTCCCCATGATAAATGAATCATTATCTCACTGTGAGAGAAAGGTGCGACACTTCACAAAACCTAGTGCAGTGGCACTTGTTTTCTGTAGAAGTATGTCCTGAGGTTTAATTGGGTGAGGGAATTACACCGCCTTTATCTTCATTTGGACCTGGTCACAAAGTCTTTGCTTCTGATTGATTGCTGCTGGGTTTTTCCATTTCAGATTTTGAACAGATTTTCCTTCCTCCTCACAGAGGCTGCTCTGCTCCCAAATATTCATATATTTAAACATTCTCAGCTACAGCGCTGGGCTGGCCTCAGCGTTAGCCAGCATGAGTTTTCTCCTCTCGGCTTTGTGCTTTCCAGAGGCTGAGAACACAGCAGGAACCGTGGCTCTCACTCTCCTGGGTGGCTGAGTCACTGGTTCAAATAAATGAAATTCCATTAATTATGGAGGAGATAGTAATAAACAAACAAACTCTCATCTGTGAAGATTTGCTTTATTCAGGTTAAACTGTAACCAATTGCTTCTTCAATAACTGCTGGAACAAATGAACAAAATTTTACGTTGCAACAATTGTGCTGGAGTGCCTTTTATGAGAAACAGCTTTTTATTGCCGATTGCATTTTAGTGGGTGAATATACAAATAAGAAGCTTACTGTCTAAGAGCCCTTGTCCCCCAAATATCATTATTTTAGTTAAAACTCTTCCCTTTTTTCCCAGTAAATAACATAACTCAGGATTTTAATGCACAATCCTTTCTTTTCCCACCCATCAACAGAGGTGAGTGTTCTGCAAAAAAAAAAAAGGACCAAACAGCTATTAATTAGAAAATTAGACTGGGAGTCTTATAGAATATGCTTCACTTTTCCAAATAACTAGAAGAGGAATTAAATGGGTACAGGCACAAATGGATCAAGACGGCATCTTTCTGCCAGTCATGCCTCTAGAAAAGTCACTTTTCTGAAGCGTACGGCACAGTCTCACTACAGATTGCCGGGAAAAAAATACAATTCCAATATGTTTTCTATAGGTACGGATGAGATGGCATAAAATATTTAGTGAACCAAAGGGAAGCAGTGAAATCTATTGATTGCAAGATTGTGAAAGTTATGTATGAGATGTCCCCTGCACTCTTAAGCCAGTAACCTCATCACATTG